>NC_090437.1:337512458-337592689 GCF_031143425.1 Pleurodeles waltl | reverse complement strand
AGAGACAGACCGAGATAGGCAGACCGAGAGAGGACCGAGATAGCAGACGAGAGACAGACCGAGATAGGCAGACGAGAGAGGGAGATAGGCAGACCGAGAGAGGCAGGCAGAGAGAGGCAGGCAGAGAGAGGCAGGCAGAGAGAGGCAGGCAGAGAGAGGCAGGCAGAGAGAGGCAGGCAGAGAGAGGCAGGCAGAGGAGACAGACCGAGATAGGCAGACCGAGAGCAGGAGCAGACCGAGAGGAGAGCAGACCGAGAGAGCGGAGAGAGGACAGACCGAGATAGGCAGACCGAGAGAGGCAGAGAGACAGACCGAGATAGGCAGACCGAGAGAGGCAGAGAGACAGACCGAGATAGGCAGACCGAGAGGCAGAGAGACAGACCGAGATAGGCAGACCGAGAGAGGCAGAGACAGACCGAGATAGGCAGACCGAGAGAGAGAGCAGACCGACGAGAGAGCAGAGCCGAGAGAGGCAGACCGAGAGAGGCAGCAGAGAGAGGCAGCAGAGATAGGCAGCAGAGAGAGGCAGAGAGAGCAGGCCGAGATAGGCAGGACCGAGAGAGGCAGGCAGAGAGACAGACCGAGATAGGCAGACCGAGAGAGCAGGCAGAGAGACAGACCGAGATAGGCAGACCGAGAGCAGGCAGAGAGACAGACCGAGATAGCAGACCGAGAGAGGCAGGCAGAGAGGCAGACCGAGATAGGCAGGCAGAGAGGCAGACGAGATAGGCAGGCAGAGAGGCAGACCGAGATAGGCAGGCAGAGAGGCAGACCGAGATAGGCAGGCAGAGAGGCAGACCGAGATAGGCAGGCAGAGAGGCAGACCGAGATAGGCAGGCAGAGAGGCAGACCGAGATAGGCAGGCAGAGAGGCAGACCGAGATAGGCAGGCAGAGAGGCAGACCGAGATAGGCAGGCAGAGAGGCAGACCGAGATAGGCAGGCAGAGAGACGAGCGAGGCAGACCGAGATAGGCAGGCAGAGAGGCAGACCGAGATAGGCAGGCAGCGAGGCAGACCGAGATAGGCAGGCAGAGAGGCAGACCGAGATAGGCAGGCAGAGAGGCAGACCGAGATAGGCAGGCAGAGAGGCAGACCGAGATAGGCAGGCAGAGAGGCAGACCGAGATAGGCAGGCAGAGAGGCAGACCGAGATAGGCAGGCAGAGAGGCAGACCGAGATAGGCAGGCAGAGAGGCAGACCGAGATAGGCAGGCAGGGCAGAGGGCAGACCGAGAGAGCAGGCAGAGCGGCAGACCGAGAGAGAGGCAGAGCGGCAGACCGAGCGAGAGGCAGAGCGGCAGACCGAGCGAGAGGCAGAGCGCAGACCGAGCGAGAGGCAGAGCGGCAGACCGAGCGAGAGGCAGAGCGGCAGACCGAGCGAGAGGCAGAGCGGCAGACCGAGCGAGAGGCAGAGCGGCAGACCGAGCGAGAGGCAGAGCGGCAGACCGAGCGAGAGGCAGAGCGGCAGACCGAGCGAGAGGCAGAGCGGCAGACCGAGCGAGAGGCAGAGCGGCAGACCGAGCGAGAGGCAGAGCGGCAGACCGAGCGAGAGGCAGAGCGGCAGACCGAGCGAGAGGCAGAGCGGCAGACCGAGCGAGAGGCAGAGCGGCAGACCGAGCGAGAGGCAGAGCGGCAGACCGAGCGAGAGGCAGAGCGGCAGACCGAGCGAGAGGCAGAGCGGCAGACCGAGCGAGAGGCAGAGCGGCAGACCGAGCGAGAGGCAGAGCGGCAGACCGAGCGAGAGGCAGAGCGGCAGACCGAGCGAGAGGCAGAGCGGCAGACCGAGCGAGAGGCAGAGCGGCAGACCGAGCGAGAGGCAGAGCGGCAGACCGAGCGAGAGGCAGAGCGGCAGACCGAGCGAGAGGCAGAGCGGCAGACCGAGCGAGAGGCAGAGAGGCAGACCGAGCGAGAGGCAGAGAGGCAGACCGAGCGAGAGGCAGAGAGGCAGACCGAGCGAGAGGCAGAGAGGCAGACCGAGCGAGAGGCAGAGAGGCAGACCGAGCGAGAGCAGAGAGGCAGACCGAGCGAGAGGCAGAGAGGCAGACCGAGCGAGAGGCAGACGAGCGAGGCAGAGAGGCAGACCGAGCGAGAGGCAGAGAGGCAGACCGAGCGAGAGGCAGAGAGGCAGACCGAGCGAGAGGCAGAGAGGCAGACCGAGCGAGAGGCAGGCAGACCGAGCGAGAGCACGAGAGAGAGAGAGAGAGAGAGAGAGAGAGAAGAGAGGCAGACCAGAGCGAGAGAGAGAGAGAGAGAGAGAGAGAGAGAGAGGCAGACCGAGAGAGAGAGAGAGAGCAGAGAGAGAGAGAGAGAGAGAGGCAGACCGAGAGAGAGAGAGAGAGAGAGAGAGAGAGAGAGAGAGAGAGGCAGACCGAGAGAGAGAGAGAGAGAGAGAGAGAGAGAGAGAGAGAGAGAGAGGCAGACCGAGAGAGAGAGAGAGAGAGAGAGAGAGAGAGAGAGAGAGAGGCAGACCGAGAGAGAGAGAGAGAGAGAGAGAGAGAGAGAGAGAGGCAGACGAGAGAGAGAGAGAGAGAGAGAGAGAGAGAGAGAGAGGCAGACCGAGAGAGAGAGAGAGAGAGAGAGAGAGAGAGAGAGAGAGGCAGACCGAGAGAGAGAGAGAGAGAGAGAGAGAGAGAGAGAGAGGCAGACCGAGAGAGAGAGAGAGAGAGAGAGAGAGAGAGAGAGAGAGAGGCAGACCGAGAGAGAGAGAGAGAGAGAGAGAGAGAGAGAGAGAGGCAGACCGAGAGAGAGAGAGAGAGAGAGAGAGAGAGAGAGAGAGAGGCAGACCGAGAGAGAGAGAGAGAGAGAGAGGAGAGGCAGACCGAGAGAGAGAGAGAGAGAGAGAGAGAGAGAGAGAGGCAGACCGAGAGAGAGAGAGAGAGAGAGAGAGAGAGAGAGAGAGAGGCAGACCGAGAGAGAGAGAGAGAGAGAGAGAGAGAGGCAGACCGAGAGAGAGAGAGAGAGAGGCAGACCGAGAGAGAGAGAGAGAGAGAGAGAGGCAGACCGAGAGAGAGAGAGAGAGAGAGAGAGAGAGAGAGAGAGAGGCAGACCGAGAGAGAGAGAGAGAGAGAGAGAGAGAGAGAGAGAGGCGACGAGCCGAGAGAGAGAGAGAGAGAGAGAGAGGCAGACCGAGAGAGAGAGAGAGAGAGAGAGGCAGACCGAGAGAGAGAGAGAGAGAGAGAGGCAGGACCGAGAGAGAGAGAGAGAGAGAGAGAGAGAGAGGCAGACCGAGAGAGAGAGAGAGAGAGAGAGAGAGGCAGACCGAGAGAGAGAGAGAGAGAGAGAGAGAGGCAGACCGAGAGAGAGAGAGAGAGAGAGAGAGAGGCAGACCGAGAGAGAGAGAGAGAGAGAGAGAGAGGCAGACCGAGAGAGAGGCAGAGAGGCAGACCGAGCGAGAGGCAGAGAGGCAGACCGAGAGAGAGGCAGAGAGGCAGACCGAGCGAGAGGCAGAGAGGCAGACCGAGCGAGAGGCAGAGAGGCAGACCGAGCGAGAGGCAGAGAGGCAGACCGAGCGAGAGGCAGAGAGGCAGACCGAGCGAGAGGCAGACCGAGCGAGAGGCAGAGAGGCAGACCGAGCGAGAGGCAGACCGAGCGAGAGGCAGAGAGGCAGACCGAGCGAGAGGCAGACCGAGCGAGAGGCAGACCGAGCGAGAGGCAGACCGAGCGAGAGGCAGACCGAGCGAGAGGCAGAGAGGCAGACCGAGCGAGAGGCAGACCGAGCGAGAGGCAGACCGAGCGAGAGGCAGAGAGGCAGACCGAGCGAGAGGCAGACCGAGCGAGAGGCAGAGAGGCAGACCGAGCGAGAGGCAGAGAGGCAGACCGAGCGAGAGGCAGACCGAGCGAGAGGCAGAGAGGCAGACCGAGCGAGAGGCAGAGAGGCAGACCGAGCGAGAGGCAGAGAGGCAGACCGAGCGAGAGGCAGACCGAGCGAGAGGCAGAGAGGCAGACCGAGCGAGAGGCAGAGAGGCAGACCGAGCGAGAGGCAGAGAGGCAGACCGAGCGAGAGGCAGAGAGGCAGACCGAGCGAGAGGCAGAGAGGCAGACCGAGCGAGAGGCAGAGAGGCAGACCGAGCGAGAGGCAGAGAGGCAGACCGAGCGAGAGGCAGAGAGGCAGACCGAGCGAGAGAGAGAGAGAGAGGCAGACCGAGCGAGAGAGAGAGAGAGAGGCAGACCGAGCGAGAGAGAGAGAGAGAGGCAGACCGAGCGAGAGAGAGAGAGAGAGGCAGACCGAGCGAGAGAGAGAGAGAGAGGCAGACCGAGCGAGAGAGAGAGAGAGAGGCAGACCGAGCGAGAGAGAGAGAGGCAGACCGAGCGAGAGAGAGAGAGGCAGACCGAGCGAGAGAGAGAGAGGCAGACCGAGAGAGAGAGAGAGAGGCAGACCGAGAGAGAGAGAGAGAGAGAGAGAGAGAGAGAGAGAGGCAGACCGAGCGAGAGAGAGAGAGAGAGAGGCAGACCGAGCGAGAGAGAGAGAGAGAGAGGCAGACCGAGCGAGAGAGAGAGAGAGAGAGGCAGACCGAGCGAGAGAGAGAGAGAGGCCGACCGAGCGAGAGAGAGAGAGAGAGGCCGACCGAGCGAGAGAGAGAGAGGCCGACCGAGCGAGAGAGAGAGAGGCCGACCGAGCGAGAGAGAGAGAGGCCGACCGAGCGAGAGAGAGAGAGGCCGACCGAGCGAGAGAGAGAGAGGCCGACCGAGAGAGAGAGAGAGAGAGAGAGAGAGGCCGACCGAGCGAGAGAGAGAGAGGCCGACCGAGCGAGAGAGAGAGAGAGAGAGGCCGACCGAGCGAGAGAGAGAGAGAGAGAGGCCGACCGAGCGAGAGAGAGAGAGGCCGACCGAGCGAGAGAGAGAGAGGCCGACCGAGCGAGAGAGAGAGAGGCCGACCGAGCGAGAGAGAGAGAGGCCGACCGAGCGAGAGAGAGAGAGGCCGACCGAGCGAGAGAGAGAGAGGCCGACCGAGCGAGAGAGAGAGAGGCCGACCGAGCGAGAGAGAGAGAGGCCGACCGAGCGAGAGAGAGAGAGGCCGACCGAGCGAGAGAGAGAGAGAGAGGCCGACCGAGCGAGAGAGAGAGAGAGAGGCCGAGCGAGCGAGAGAGAGAGAGGCCGAGCGAGCGAGAGAGAGAGAGGCCGAGCGAGCGAGAGAGAGAGAGGCCGAGCGAGCGAGAGAGAGAGAGGCCGAGCGAGCGAGAGAGAGAGAGGCCGAGCGAGCGAGAGAGAGAGAGGCCGAGCGAGCGAGAGAGAGAGAGGCCGAGCGAGCGAGAGAGAGAGAGGCCGAGCGAGAGAGAGAGAGGCCGAGCGAGCGAGAGAGAGGCCGAGCGAGCGAGAGAGAGGCCGAGCGAGCGAGAGAGAGGCCGAGCGAGCGAGAGAGAGGCCGAGCGAGCGAGAGAGAGGCCGAGCGAGCGAGAGAGAGGCCGAGCGAGCGAGCGAGAGAGAGGCCGAGCGAGCGAGAGAGAGGCCGAGCGAGCGAGCGAGCGAGAGAGAGACCGAGCGAGCGAGAGAGAGGCCGAGCGAGCGAGAGAGAGAGAGGCCGAGCGAGCGAGAGAGAGAGAGGCCGACCGACCGAGAGAGAGAGAGGCCGACCGACCGAGAGAGAGAGAGGCCGACCGACCGAGAGAGAGAGAGAGGCCGACCGAGAGAGAGAGAGAGGCCGACCGAGCGAGAGAGAGAGAGAGGCCGAGCGAGAGAGAGAGAGGCCGACCGAGCGAGAGAGAGAGAGGCCGACCGAGCGAGAGAGAGAGAGGCCGACCGAGCGAGAGAGAGAGAGGCCGACCGAGCGAGAGAGAGAGAGGCCGACCGAGCGAGAGAGAGAGAGGCCGAGCGAGCGAGAGAGAGAGAGGCCGAGCGAGCGAGAGAGAGAGAGGCCGAGCGAGCGAGAGAGAGAGAGGCCGAGCGAGCGAGAGAGAGAGAGGCCGAGCGAGCGAGAGAGAGAGAGGCCGAGCGAGCGAGAGAGAGAGAGGCCGAGCGAGCGAGAGAGAGAGAGGCCGAGCGAGCGAGAGAGAGAGAGGCCGAGCGAGCGAGAGAGAGAGAGGCCGACCGAGCGAGAGAGAGAGAGGCCGAGCGAGCGAGAGAGAGAGAGGCCGAGCGAGCGAGAGAGAGAGAGGCCGACCGAGCGAGAGAGAGAGAGGCCGAGCGAGCGAGAGAGAGAGAGGCCGAGCGAGCGAGAGAGAGAGAGGCCGAGCGAGCGAGAGAGAGAGAGGCCGAGCGAGCGAGAGAGAGAGAGGCAGACCGAGCGAGAGAGAGAGAGGCAGACCGAGCGAGAGAGAGAGAGGCAGACCGAGCGAGAGAGAGAGAGGCAGACCGAGCGAGAGAGAGAGAGGCAGACCGAGCGAGAGAGAGAGAGGCAGACCGAGCGAGAGAGAGAGAGGCAGACCGAGCGAGAGAGAGAGAGGCAGACCGAGCGAGAGAGAGAGAGGCAGACCGAGCGAGAGAGAGAGAGGCAGACCGAGCGAGAGAGAGAGAGGCAGACCGAGCGAGAGAGAGGCAGACCGAGAGAGAGAGAGAGAGAGGCAGACCGAGAGAGAGAGAGAGAGAGGCAGACCGAGAGAGAGAGAGAGAGAGAGAGAGGCAGACCGAGAGAGAGAGAGAGAGAGAGGCAGACCGAGAGAGAGAGAGAGAGAGGCAGACCGAGAGAGAGACAGACCGAGAGAGAGAGAGGCAGACCGAGAGAGAGAGAGAGGCAGACCGAGAGAGAGAGAGAGGCAGACCGAGAGAGAGAGAGGTAGACCGAGAGAGAGAGAGGCAGACCGAGAGAGAGAGAGAGAGGCAGACCGAGAGACAGACCGAGAGAGAGAGAGAGGCAGACCGAGAGAGAGACCGAGAGAGAGAGAGAGAGGCAGACCGAGAGAGAGAGGCAGACCGAGAGAGAGGGGGGACAGAGAGAGAGGGGGGACAGAGAGAGAGGGGGACAGAGAGAGAGGGGGGGACAGAGAGAGAGAGAGAGGCTTCTCCGGGAAGGCGGGTGGGTCGCATGTGAATCTATGAAAGAGTCCAACACTGGAGAACTACAGTTACAGGTAAGGAACTAAGTTTCTTACTCCAGTATTGGAACTTTCATAGATTCACATGCTTGAATCAGAGTAGTGAGCAGTACTTATGCACATTGTACCCATGTATGTCACAAAACACCTGCATGTATAAAAAGTGTGTGTGTGTGTGTGTGTGTGTGTATACTTCAAACAAAATACCGTATGTCAATCCCCATCTTTACTTCACTTTTCTCTATTTACTTTTTTTTTTTTCTTTTTTTTTTAAAACATGAAAAGCCTTGAATCTGTAGCCGAACATAAGAGACATAAACAATGTGCAGACCTGATCTAGGATGGAGGGATGAAAGAGATAGCTCACCTTCACCTGAAGAGGTTCCTGAGGACTGCTTGGCCCACTGCTACCTCTCCTTCAGATGGTGATTCCAAGCAGTAATGTCTTGTAAATGTATGGCAGCTCTTCCATGTTGCTGCTCTGCAAATGTCTTGCAGGGAAACCCCCCCGCAAACAGCGCTGCTGAGGAAGAAACTGCCTGCATAGAATGAGCGCGTACTGATGAATGCAGAGGTTTACCCACTGCTTGATGACAGAATTGAATGGCTGAGGCGATCCATCTGGATATACTCTGCTTGGAGAGTGGTTGGTCTCGTCTGGATGCACTGTAAGCTACAAATAATTGATTAGAGCGGCAAAAGGACTTAGTTCTGTCCAAGTAGAATTTAAAACATTTCTTAACGTCTAAGGAGTGTAATGCTCTTTCCGCAGGAGTAGGAGGATGTGGAAAAAAGGTTTTGAAAACTAAGGGTTTGTTGATGTGGAAGTCCAAAGGGACCTTCGGGATGAAATGCAGGTTTGTGCGCAGCAGTAGTCTGTCTTTTTTAATCTGTAAGAACGGCTCTTGTATGGAGAGGACCTGTACCTCACTATCAATCAATTTATTTGTAAAGCGCGCTACGTACCCGTGAGAGTTTCAAGGCGCTGTTTTTGAGAGGGGGTGGGGGGTGCTACTACTACTCGCAGAGCCAGGTCTTGAGGAGTCTTCTGAAGGAGAGCAGGTCCTGGGTCTGTCTTAGGTCAGCCGGGAGGGTGTTCCAGGTCTTGGCGGCGAGGTATGAGAAGGATCTGCCGCCGGAAGATTTGCGTCGGATGGTGGCGAGAGTGAGGTTGGCGGAGCGGAGTTGCCAGGTAGGGGTGTAGAAGCTGAGTCTGCTGTTCAGGTATGTTGGTCCAGTGTTGTGGAGTGCCTTGTGTGCATGGGTGAGGAGTTTGAAGGTGATCCTCTTTTCGACAGGGAGCCACGGGAGGTCTCTGAAGTGGGGGGTGATATGGCTGTGGCGAGGGATGCTGGGGATAAGTTGGGCGGAGGCGTTCTGGATGCGTTGTAGGTGTTTTGATGGGATGCCGGCGTAGAGGACGTTGCCGTAGTAGAGTCTGCTGCTGACGAGGGGCTGGGATACTGTTTTTCTTGAGTGTGTTGGGATCCATTTGTAGACTCTGCGGAACATGCAGAGGGTGTTGTAGCAGGTGGTGGAGACGGCGTTGACCTGTTTTGACATGGAGAGGGATGAGTCGAGGGTGAAGCCGAGGTTTCGTGCGCTGTCTGTGGGTGTCGGTGGGGGACCCAGCGATGTCAGCCACCACAAGTCATCCCAGTCAGAGGGGGTGGGCCCAAGGATGAGGACCTCTGTTTTGTCTGAGTTCAGTTTTTGCCTGCTATCTCATCCAGTCGGCGATGGCTTTCAGTCCCTCGTGAAGGATGGTTTTGGCGGTGCGAGGGTCGTTGGTGATGGAGAGGATGAGTTGGGTGTCGTCGGCGTAGGAGATTGTGCTGAAGGGCCACCTGTGCAAGGGGGGCCATGTAGATATTGAACAGTGTCGGGCTGAGGGATGAGCCCTGGGGTACGCCGCAAATGATGTTGAAGTCCTTGGATTGGTACGGGGGAGGCGGACTCTTTGGGTTCTGCCGGCGAGGAAGGATGCTGTCCATTCAAGGGCCTGGTCTTGGTTTCCTGCTTCGCGGAGGCGGACTTTCAGGGTGTGGTGACAGACAGTGTCAAAGGCGGCCGAGAGATCTAGGAGGATTAGGGCTGATGTTTCTCCGTTGTCGAGGTGGCTCCTGATGTCTGTGGCTGCAAGGAGGGCAGTTTCGGTGCTGTGGTTACGCCTGAAGCCGGACTGGGAGGGGGTCGAGGATGTTGTCTTCAAGGTACCGAGTGAGCTGGGTGTTGACGATTTGCTTGATGACTTTTGCCGGGAAAGGGAGATGGGAGGGAATTTTTTTTCTTTTTCTTCTTCTTCTTTAGGTCCGTGGGATCAGCTTTTGGTTTCTTGAGAAGGGCGTTGATTTCGGCATGTTTACAGCTTTCCGAGAATTTTGCAGTCTCGAAGGAGATGTTGATGACTCTCCGTAGGTGTGGAGTGATGGCTGTGTCTGCTTTGTTAAATATGTGGTGAGGGCAGGGGTCTGATGGTGATCCAGAGTGGATGGAGTTCATGGTCTTGCGGGTCTCATCGTCGCTGATGCTGGTCCAGGAGGTCATTGACACGACCAGTAAAGCAACCTTCCAAGAAAGAAATTTCAAAGAGGCTTGATGAATCGGTTCAAACGGATGCTTCATCAACTGTGCTAAAACAATATTCCACGAGGGAGGATGAGGCTGAATGGAGGAAAGACCCTGAAAAGTCCTTTCAAAAACCGTTTGAACGAGAGGAATGCAGCGAGGGTGAAGAGTCCGAGAGCCTGTATGATGCTATTGCCGCCAGATGTACCTTTTTAGAGGAATGTGCAAGGCCAGCTTGCGCTAAGTTCAATAAATACGGCAATATTTGCTCCAGCGGTGAGGATAGTGGATCAATTTGCCACTGATGACACCAGAAACAAAATTGTTTCCATTTGCAAGAGTAAACCTTATTAGTGCTATCTGCTCTAGCTCTGGACAAAATGTCCCTACATTCCTGTGGGATATTCAGATGTGCAAACTCCCTTTGCCCAATCGCATCGACTGAGGATCCGGGTGCGATACTTGTCCTTTGTTCATAGTTAGTAATAGTGGAGACGGTTTCAGTGGAATGTGAGGCTTCATTGATAGAAGAAGCAGTTATGCAAACCAGTGTTGGCGAGGCCAGTACGGAGCTATCAATATCAGGATGCACGGCTCTGCCTTCATCTTCGTGAGGACTCTTGGGATCAATGGAATTGGAGGAAAGGCGTAAGCAAAGATATCTGACCAAACTATGGAAAACGCATTCCCCCAAGATCCCTTTTGGTGATGCCAGCTTGCGAAGTACTGGCATTTGGCGTTCCACTTGTTGGTAAACAGGTCTATTGTTGGCGTTCCCCACAGGGAAAAGATGTGGTCTACTGTGGAATGGTCCAGCTCCCACTCGTGGCAGCTCGATCTTTGCCTGCTGAGCGAGTCCGCCCATCTTGTTCTCTATCCACGGCAAATGCACAGCTGCGAGTGTGATGCCTTGCTGCCAGGCCCATTTCCAAATTCTTTGGGCTTCCTTGGAGAGGGTGAGAGATCTCGTGCCTCCTTGTCTGTTGAGGTAATACATCGTAGTGGTGTTGTCTGTTCTTATTACTACATCTCATCCTGCTATTTTTGGGAGAAAAGCCTGCAAAGGGAGATAATCTGCTCTGAGCTCTAGCAGATTAATGTGCATCACTCAACTCTAGTGGCCACTTGCCACTTACTTGAAGATCCCGCAACACGGCTACCCAGCCCTCCAGAGATGCGTCCGTAGTGATGGTCCACAGAGCTGGACGATGTAAAAAGGAAAGGACGTGGACAGATGATGCTTTTGAGACCACCATGTCAGGGCTTTGGCTATTGCTGGGGTTACGTTTATTCGATCTTCGAAGCTTCCCGAAACCTGGAGCAATTGACGGTTGAGTTGCTCCTGTAGCAGTCGCATTTTTAGTCTGCAGAGAGGAACCAGAGGTTTGCATGATCACATCATGCCCAACAGGGATTTGAACAGGCGAACAGAAACGCAGCTTCTTCCCTGTATTGACTTTGCTAGTGTCAGTAACTTTTGTTGCCTCTCTACTGTGGGACACGCCCTGGTGGATTTTGTGTCCAGGTTTGCCCCTAAAAAGGTGATACTGCGTGCTGGCAGAGGTTTAGACTTCTCCCAGTTTATGGTGAGGCCTAAACTGCTTAGCAAGGAAACACACCTTATTGATCTGCGCGCTCCTGCGTAGGTGCTTGCTTTTATCAGGCAATCGTCGAGATATGGAAATATTTGGTGTTTCCTCCTCCTGAGGAAGGCTGCGATTGGTGCTAGGCATGTGGTGAATATCCTGGGAGCTGATTTTAGGCCAAAAGGGAGGACACTAAATTGAAAATGGCTTCCAGCTACAAGGAATCTCAGGTATTGTCTGTGGGTAGGATGGATGGGAATGTGGAAATATGCATCTTTTAGGTCTAGTGTAGAAATGAAATCTCCCTGGTTCAGACGCAGGAGGACATCCTGCAGGCTTATCATGTGGAACAACTGCTTTTTTTATGTAGATGTTTAGTTCTCGTAGGTCGAGGATTGGCCTCCAATCTTTCCACTTCTTGCGAATGAGAAAGAACCTGGAATAAAACCCTCTTCCTCGCTGTGACCGAGGTACCTTCTCTAAAGCTCCTTTGAGGAGCATCTTGTTGAGCTCCCTCTTGAGTTGTTCTGGGAACCTTGAAGGAGTCCTGCGAGGAGGATTGGAGGGAGGCAGTTGGATAAACTCCAAAGTGTGGCCCTGTTTCACTAATTGGAGGACCCACTTGTCTGATGTGATGACTTGCCATTGCTTGAGGAACAGGGATATCCTTCTGCCTAGAACCAGAGGAAGAGAGTTGGGTGTAGCCGGCGCCTCAGATGTATCAGGCTCTACGAGCCGAGTCTTTAGCAGGGCGATTTGAGCGTCCCCTATTGCCAGATCTACCATAAGCTGCTTGCGGTGGTTG
Source organism: Pleurodeles waltl (assembly GCF_031143425.1). NCBI lineage: Eukaryota > Metazoa > Chordata > Amphibia > Caudata > Salamandridae > Pleurodeles > Pleurodeles waltl. The sequence continues at coordinate 337,580,764 of NC_090437.1, read as the reverse complement.
CCTTTGTGGCTAATATTGACAGAACTGTTGAGATGAGGAAGGATAGGTTGAATATCTATACTGCTGATATCCTCCTCTATATGAAGGCTGTCCACGTCCTCTAGCTCGAAAGGAAGGCTTTCAAAACTGGAGAGTCCCTAATGATCTTGCCGTATCAGTGATAGATTGTAAAGCCTTGTCAATATGTTTACCAAATAAAGCCTGGCCATTGAAAGGTAGGTCTAAAATCTTATTCTGTACCTCAGGCCGGAATGATGTGGCCTTTAGCCAATCTTGTCTCCTAAGTACAGCCGCACCTGCGAGCTGTCAAAATGCTGTTGTGGCTATGTCCATTGCACAGTCTATGAGTTCCATTGACGTGCGCTGACCTTCTTGCAACATCTTCTTTGCCTCTGATCTTCCGTCCTCCGGTCAATATGTGGGGCGATGTCTGCCAATAGCTGTCTGTCGAACCTGGCTAACACCGCTAGTGAGTTAGCAGCTCTTATCACTAGGCTAGCCATCGAGGAAAACCTCTTCCCAATGTTGTCTAGCCGTTTACCTTCTTTGTCTGGAGGTGCAGAAATTAGAGCAGACGGATTCTTGGACTTCCTCTGTGCCGCCTGAGCCACCACTGAGTCCGGATGAGGATGACCAAATAGACATGCAGGGGCATCGTCTGGTGCCTTGTATTTTTTGTCCAAACGAGGCAGCACTGCTGTGACAGTAGCAGGATTGTGCATCACTTTTAGGCCTTCGTCCCATAAGTAGCTGACCAGCGGAATAGAGCGCACAGATTTTTGAAACGGCTTTTGAAAATCAAAGAAAACAATCTGTCTGTTTTGACGGCATTGGCAAAGCGAGAAACGCTTAGCTGCTCTTTCCAGGAGATTATGAAATCCTCTGATGTCGTCTGGAGGGGACTCCACCTTTGACTGGGAAGGAGAAGGAGGAGCCGGAATAAGGTTTTCATCCCACTCAGAATGAGTGTCAAGGAGCTCTCCTTCGTGATCACCTTCCGACATGTAAGTGTCCCGAGGTAAAGTTATATCCGGCGTAGCCACATTTGTCAGAGGTAAAGAAGCCGGTCTCGGATGTGGAGTGGTAACCCCGGAGACGGGCGATGGAGGAGGTTGCTCCACTTGAGGAGGAAAACGCCTGCTGTAATCAGCCAGCATTGCTTGGAGGTCAGATAGTAAAGAGGTTGGAATGTACACCCCTTCTTGATATTGTTTGTCTCCTCCATAGAATTGAGGGTCATAGGTTTCATCAAATTAGTCTTCGTCCTGATATTTGACGTTTAATTGAGATGGGCTATGGTCTGTCCCAAAAGGTCCCTCGTCGTCAGAGTCTTCATCTCCCTCTAACAAGTGCACTGGTATGAGAGAGGTCACCTTACTAGGTGAGGTGTGCTTTGGAGTAAGTCTTTCATGTGTTTTATGATGTTTTTCCCTCGTCGACGGCGCAGACAGTCTTCGTCGAGGGTGGAGTCGTCGATGACGAACGCATGGACATTTTGATCGATGACAGCCTTACCGAAGAGTCTATCGTCGACGAGGCCGTTGACGATGGTAAAGCCTATAGTCACAAACGCCGTCAACTATGTTGAGGTTTGAACGTTCATCGACGATGAGGTCATCGATGCCACTCTCGTTGACGGTGGGGCACTCATCGAAAATGTCGTTAGAACTGTCGTCGACGGTGGAAGGGTATAAGTAGTCGTTGGCGGTGAAAAAGCACTCACCAACGGTCTAGTCAACGATGAGTCCGTCGTCGACTGTACCTTTTTTGTAGACGTAGATGAAGGCCTTTTGAAAGGCACAGATGGAGGTACAGAGGATGACTTTTTATGCCTCTCAGAACTGCTGTCATGACCTCTCTCCCCTTTCCTGGAAGATTTTTGAGGTGAAGTAGATGGGCTGCGGTCCTTGCAAGACCCTGAGGCAGTCTTTTTGTGGGCTTTTCTTGATTGTTGGGACAGGAGATCTTGTGTCTGATCTCGCCTTTTGATGACTTTTTAGATATTGAAGAGTCATCACTATCAGAGTCAGAGACTGGATTCTCTCTGTATTTCAGTTTTTGCAGCCAAATCAATAATCTGCCTTCTCTATCCTTAAGACTCTTAGAGGAAAAGGTACAACAAACCCAGGCTGAGTGGTCTGGATAGAAGCAGTATATACAATCCTGATGAGGGTCTTCAGAATGTAGTCTCTTCTTACCACAAGTTTTGCAATTTCTGAATAAACCCTTCTTCTCTTTGTCAGACATGTTGGAGGTGTTATACCAATCAGTTCAAAGATGTTTTTCGCAGAGAAAAATATGTTCAAGCTAATCCAAAAGGTGTGACTCACGAGCAGAGCTCTGAGGAGACTCCCTAGCACGACGTGCGGTAGAAAATCTGAGGTGCTGGAGCTTCTCTCAGGAGTATTCTAGAGGGTGGTGTCGTCTGATTGGTGGATGCTCAAGTTTCATCCTTTTCTTAAAAATGACTGATAGTCTTAAATAGAAGAGGCCTAGGGCCATTTTGTTAATATATTTCAACACTACTTGTGTAATTTGTACCGCCCACTAAAGTGAGTATTTAGGGGGCTTCTCTGCATCACACCACGAAAGAACTGCGAGGACCAGGACCACTAAAAACCTACCCTGGACAGCACCACTGCAGCCGAGACGCCTATCCTGAGCTGAAGGGGGCCAAAGGTGCCAATGTGGTTCCCAAGACCTCCAGAGAATAAGCCCACCCGAGCTTGCCCTCTGTGGTCTTCCCAATGGCATCTGCTGCCTGATTCTTCAGAACCCCCTTCACCGCAATGGACTCCTGTGATGGAGACCTCATGGTTCACTGCACCTCTGCACTCCTGCAGCCAGATACCCCAGAAAAGGGGAAGAGGACCAGGCTTGTGAGATCCAAGACCACCTGTTGCTTTGGCCAGACTGGACCCCCAGTCCACGCCTGCAGCCTGTTTCTATGGGCCCCCTTCACTGCGAGTGCCCCTAGTAACGGTAAACCCGACGACCCAAAACACCTCTGCGCCCCAGACCAAGTAAAATAGGACCACCCCTGCAGCAACTTTGTGACCGAATCGATCACCATAGACTTACACGGGACACAACGCTGAACTGCACCCCGCCGCTGTTGGTGTGGCATTGGACCATGCCCCACACTTACCCTACCCTGTGTCCAGGAGATTGGTCTCATAAGTCGCTGTACTATTCCTGTATGCAGTGTTTGTTCTTCCTCCATAGGCTAACATTACAGCATCTGAAAAATGCAGTCAACACCTGCAAATTAAAAATTCATAACCTGAAAAGTACTAACCTGATTCTGGTTATCTTAGTATCAAAGTCAGTATAAAAGAAGGTGTTATTTTTATAAACTGGAATTCTTTGAGTTGGAATCTCACTGTACGAGTGCGTGCCTTACATGCTTAGCACTACTCTCTGATATGCCTCTGCTTAACCACACTACCAATAAGAGAACATTTGGGATGTCACTTGTGCCTCGGCGATACCTCTCGGGTTTGCCTGGTCTCTTTGCATTGTCCACTTCATTTTGATTCACAATATAAAGAGCCTCCTTCCTACAACTACCCTATGTTTTTTCAGTGGCAGTGAACTTTGAATACGGAGTAGAGAAAAGTGTCACCTGTCTCTTCTCGATTGTGCTGGGTTTCATTTTCAAAAGATATTTTATTGCCACGAGGCAGGTGGATCACAAACCTTCCTCACCAGAATACTTGCCATCACGTTGAGATTAATATTTGAATGATTTCATGTCCAGATAGTGAAGAAGGAAATACAACAGACAGCCCAATACAAGTCAACTGTTACATTTTTTCTATTGGTTAAAAAAACAAAAAAGAACTGGTAGACAAACAGCTGTCAAAAAAATCATAAAGTGTTTAAAAAATAAAAAAAAAACAGCAGAGCTAAAGACGCACTCCTCCTGGTTTTCACGCTGACCAAAGCAAAACCAAAATAAAATGAAATTAAAATGGCAAAACCAAAATAAAATTAAATGGATTGAGTGTTGAAGCTTTTCAAAACTCTCACCCCCAGTCACAGACCTGGGTTTAATCCATCATTATTCTGCTCGCCACGTCATCCAAGTTTGGACCCAGCCATATGCTAATCAGTCTTCACCCTTCTCCCCAAGGGAAGAATCCAGACCGAACTGCCAAGCTAGGTCTCCCTGGACAGCAAACAAGGATCCTGGGACCGGTTTCGAGGTATCACCCCTCTCAGCCAGGTTAGCTTGAATCCAGTGGTGCAGTGGGCCAGGGAGCCATGTCTGGGCATACCCTTGCCACTTAGGGCACACATAGCAAAACCAAAATAAAATGAGGGATGGAGTATTAAAACTTTTCAAACACTAACTCCCAGTCACAGATCCGGGTTTAATCCATTGTTACACTACTGACCATGACAAAAAAAGAAGTCATTCATTTGATGTTGCTTCTTTAGAGCCGATCCCTGTGACCAGACAGGTACAGAAGAATCACCAGATCAGTTTTGCCCCATTTAGGCCTCAGAGAAGGTAATAGCGCGAGTCCTGCGAAATAATGAGCACAGGACCCATGCAGTCACAAGTATTTACCAGCAGCTGAGAATAATTAAAATTTTAATTTTCCAGTCCCTTAAGTGATGGGTATGCCCAGACGATTGTCTTGTACCAAACTTTGCCACAAGAACCAAGTTATTCCTTACCGATTGTTCTGTGGTGTCTGTTCTTGTTGACATAGGACCCCTTCTGACATTTATGGCTAATTTTACTTCTGGAGCAGGACCAATGTTGATATGCATATGGCTGGTTTGTGTCAGGTTGCACAGTGGGTGTAAAAAAAAAATATATATATATATATATTTTTATATATGGTGGACTAGATTGCAGGCCCACCTAACTACAAGTACACTCATTAATTTAATGAATCCACCCATACGTTTTTTCCTACCCAAATCAGACAGAGTTTCAGCAAGATACGAATATGGCACACCAAGAGCAAATCATTGGTGGGAAGGGACCTACCTACCTGAATACGGGAAAGACACACTCCGGCCGTGAATCAAAATGAAAATACTTTGTATGTAAATATTCAAACGTATGGCTTACCTGAAAATGATGGTGGATACTGGCAAAAGACACTACTTTTCAGGGCATCTTTTTCAGCTGGTTCTAATAATAAATGTGCAACAGAGGTTTCAAAGCCAAGCTCCTATGAGAAAAGAGACAACTGTTAGCAGGGAAAAAAATCTCCTTAAAATGACTATCCTATGGTTAATTTGTATCCTAGTCAAATTTTATGAACCCTGTGATCCAACTACAAATCTGTTTAACAAATGAAGTATCCATGAATAGAGCTCCTTTGTAAGAAGGAACTTCAGTAAAACGTATTCCAAACTTTCCCCAAGCTAATCTCAGAAAGAAAGGGTTTTACATTACTTTGCTACAAGTTTTCATTTAAATTTGAAGAACTGCTAATAAACTGGAATAAAGTCAACATTATCGTGCTTCATATAATGGAGACTTTAATTTTACCTAGTGCTTTCAGATTTCTATACCCTAGTTACTGAAATACGGCAACATTTCTTTTTTGAAGAAAATGAAATGTAAAAACAGTGCCTACAAATGCCACTAAAACAAGGTACATCAAGACAATGTGAAACATCTAAAATTTCTTAAACATGTCACGTTTCATTATATTTATTGCATCTAGCCATTTGTGTACTTGTCTGTATAACGATATGACAAAGCAAAACAATTGCTGTCATTCAATCAAGTCAGAATCAAAGGTACCAGTGAAACTCCTCTAAGCGTTATCCGATTGTTCACTGATACAATTTTGGTGCAACAATCAACTCTGGTTGAACCAGCTACCATTTACAAATATTCAACAACTAATTCAGCACAACTTCCGAAGCATAAGCTGGCTGGCCTGTACACAGTTTTCATTAACCAACTAGTGCCACTGCAGGCCTGAAATGGCTTTAGTCATTAACCACTGTCTGACAGGACAATGTATTTCAGCCGTACTGGTCTTTTCATCTAGTGCAATCAGCAACAGTCTAAAGTAATACAATGGTAAAACAGCTCTAAACCCGTAACTTTTTAAAATATACATTTTATCTTTATATAGCATTCACATCATTAAGACAGCTCAGTGAGTTAAGCAACGTATGCATAGATGTGTGTGTGAGAGTAATGGGCCCAGGTGTAAAGTTACCCATTGGCTACTCCCCTATCTTAGAAACTCAGCATTTAGGGGAGCCCCTGCCACCTGGAAATCAGAATACTGCTGACCTATGAAGGACACTCAAAAGCGACAAACAAAAAGCCTGAGGAAGAAGCATCTGACCTGGCCTCAGCCTTTACAGCCTGGCTGCTGTTCCTGCCAATTTGCACCAAAGTCTACTCATCCTTTAAGCTGCTGTGCTTCCAAACGCGTGAGAGTCGTGCATGGTGTCTACAAAGACCCAGGAACTCCCATGGAGCAGCAGAGCTGTTTCCCAGCTTCTTGCAGGAACCCCAAGAGACCTGAGAGGACTCCGGACTACGAAAATCTTACAGCGGAAAGGTACCACTGCACTCGTACAGGCCTAGCCCTAGCCCTAGCCCTAGCTAAAGTAGGCCACCTGTGCCAAAGTGGCCGCTCTCCAGCCCTCCAGAGACAAAGCCCACAATGGACTTGCCCTTTGTGGACTGACCGACACCACCTGCAGCCTCTGACCGCTGGTCTCCACAACCGCGAGTGCCCCCAGTGGAGAAAACCAGATGCCTCAGGACACCTCTGTACCGGTCGCCCTTGGCCTGTGGAGAAGTGGACCGAAGGTGTCCCTCTGCCCCAGAGCCTCTCAAGACATGAACCCACCTGTTGGTTGTCCTCGACTGGACTCCCTGTCCAAACCTGCAGCCTCTTTCAGCCAGACTGTCCCAACTGACTAACATTGTGCACCCGACAGTACTACACCTCTGCACCCCAATCGCGTATTGCTACCCCATGTAACCTGTTTGTGTGATCCTGATCCCTGCCCAGTACTTAGTTTAAGTCCAGGAGACTGGCCCTGTAAAGTAGCTGTACTATACCTGAATGCAGTACTTGTTATTCTCTCCATAGGATAACATTGCTGCAGAGGGGCCAATCATATGGTAGATGCTCTAGCTGGCATACTGGTGAGTGTAGATCAGCTAAAACAGCACTAAAGAGCTATCAAGTCTGGAGATAGAAGGAAGATAACAGGAGAAGAAATGCTATAGGACAAACCTGTGTATTGGCAGAAAATAATGGGACAAAGCCTAGTGGGATGACCCGACAGAAGCACTCCAAAATAACAAAGGCATTTTGGAAAATACTAGCCAACTGGAGCTGATCTATAGATTTGTAACCTGATCCGGTCATACAACCTGAAATGGGAGTGACACTCCAAGGTGTATCGGGAGAGGGGCGCTAATGCTATGTTCCCTGATGACTCGCCTAGAGGCGACCAGATAGATTCTCGAATAAGCAGATAGATTCTCGAATAAGCAAAAATGTAGAGAAGCCTCTGAAATTTGGGCCAGATGAGACAGAACAAGCCTTAAGCCAAATGGAGCAGGAGAAAGCACCAGGTCCAGAGACCTGTATTTGTCTCAACCTTTAATTTGCATCCCCTACTTAAACTGTGTTAGTAATGTTATCATGAGAGATAATGACATTTCCCCCTCTTGGAGAGGAGTAACTATTGATCCCATAAATAAGGGGAGAAAGGGTGTTCTGACCAACAATAGGCAGATTAGCCCTCATTGATAATAGCCCAAAAAATATTTTTCAGACAGGTCCTCTCTAGACTCCTGGCATGGATTGCAGATTACCACATCCTATCACATTCTCAGTCAGGACTTGGAGTTAAGGTCAGAACGCTGGATTAGGTGTTTTGCTTCAAGACAATATGTTAGAAGTATGTTGACTTGAAGTGGGACCACATACATGTGGCCTTCATGCACATGAGGGCCACTGTTGACCTTGGGCCTAGGGAAAATCTTTGGAAAGTGCTGGGGAATTATGACATCTCGGATGACCTACTAAGGATCTTTATAACCTTACACTCCGAAATCAATTGCCAAATAAGATGGCGAACTGGTTGAGATCTTACCCCAAGAATCTCAAACTGTGGAGTAAGGCAGGGGTGTGTCGTGGCCCCTACGTTGTCCTGTCTATACATTAATGGTGTGGTGGCGTGGCTGGACAATAGTAATCATGATGCCTCGAAATCTGCAGGAATCAGTATCCTGGTACTGATGTTCGCAGATACATTATTGCTCTCCAGAACTCCAATGGGCCTCCAGGTTCTCTTGGACCAGTTTGCCTCCTTTTGCACAACTAGGGGCCTCGAGATAAATGCCGCAAAATCTAAATTGATGGCGAATAAGCCCCATTGTTCAGGAGCAAGATGCTGGTGGAGGGTGCACCCATAGAACAAGTAAAAAAGCTTCGACTATCTGGGCTTGAGATTTGCTGACAATTCCTCTTGGGCCCAACAGATAGATAAAAGCAGGGTTATACTGCAACATAGGGTGACAGCTGTTGTAAGGAAATTCGAAGCTACTTCTAGCACAACAGCCTTGCAAGTCCTTGAAGTCTTTAGGGCAAAATATCTTACTGGGCATACATTCATCAGGTCAATGTTTAATTTACCTAAGAACACCCTTGATAACCATCTATTTTGATCTAGCACTGAATAGGGTCGATTTAGTGGCGCTCTTAAAAATACTAAAATATTGGATACAACTTTGGACAACAGTGGAACTGTCTCCTTATAGTGAGAGTCGAATCGAAATTATTGAGCTAGATAAAAGCATATTCACTCCTTTGCTTATTTAGTACGATCACACATCTTTGTACAATTATTAAAGGAATTATAGCCAATGACAATGGGATAAGCCATAACCTTAAAGGTGAAGAATACCTTCTGGGACTGCATATTATTCAGGCAATGGACTGACCAAAATGTTAAGGGCCTCACTGCAAAGTTCCCCCTTTATAAATGTACCCACAGCTGTAATCCATATCTATTAGGATCAGGCCCAGCTATGCAAAACAAAAATAAACAAAAAAATAATAATTTGAATTGGTAACCTACCTCTTAAAACAATTACAGCTAGATGGCCAATGACACCACCTTCCCCATTTACCGTCCCCTCTGCCACTTGTCACCAGAGACATAAGAGCATTTCTTATTCTTTTGTCCTGTTTATCTGACTCCAAATATAAGGTGGACCGTTCCTATTTGTAGACTGTTAGGAATCCTACGCTTTTGTGAGGCACTCGGACACCTGAGGTGCGACCACTCAGCAAGTTGTTTTTGCCATTTCTAGGTACTTTAATTGGGCTTGGCAAAATAGATCTTTGAAACTCGACGAGGCCCTATATTCTCAAATAGATTTGCTTGTTTCATTGTATACCTTAGAGGGTAGCTTTCTCAAGCTACACATATGTAACTCTAGGATTGGTTTCAGTCAGTGACAGCTCAATTTTTGCTCTTTCACCAAAACCCATAATTAGGGTGAAAAAAAAATTTCCCTTTCTCTTTCATATGCTATATGTGCATTTCCTGATCTTTACTGTTTGCACTTTGTAACAACATGTACATGAATAATGGTTTTAATTATGATTACTCTTGGTTTTTGCACTGTGGTTGCAGATATACTCTTAAAAAGTTTAACATACGTACTTTCCCCTTTACATGGCTGCATGTGCACATTAAGATTGGTACTGCCTGAACTTTGTAAAAAAAAAAAAAAAAAAAAACCTACCATGAATGAGGGTTCTCAATTGTGATTGTTCTTGTATTGTAAATGGAGATACATGTTTTTATTGTATATTTAACTACAAGTTGTGTTGTACTTTTATGGTTTTCTAAAATAAAATAAAAACTAATAAAAAGCAATGAGATATTTGAGATGTCAAACAAAAATAACTTTAAAATAAAATACTAGGTTCAGTGCAAAAAATCATTTACCGTTTCAGGTAATCTTCGAGGGCTTTTACCAGGTGTCAGCTGTGCAACTGAAAAAATCCTAAAATAAAACAAAATACATTAATTAAAACTCTAAACAAAATTAGCAACTTTTTGGACCATTAAAATATTGATTGTGTGCTTCGTATCTGTCCGTTGCGATTTCTCTCAGTTCGCCCCGGTCATCAGAAAGCATCGTTATTATAGGGAGATATTGTGACAAGTGAAGCAGTCTCAGCTACATCTGTGTATCAATCTCCCGTGCATTATCAAGGCATGCACATTAATTCAAACAGGACATTTATTAACTTCGAACAGACCTTTAAGAAGTGTAACCTCTGTAGAGTCATGCAACTTAGGAAATACTCTTTGAATGAAGATCACATTGTAACACCTTAAAAACACACAAATATTTTACAATATATGTGAATTAAGGATAGGTTTAGGGCTGTATGGTTACTACCACCTTCACCCCAACCACAATATCCACTCAAATGTATCATCAAGTTTCCCCTACAGATGCATGACCCTTAAGGATCACTTTCTTGGTACCAGGCTGGATAACACTAAAAGTTTTAAAATCCAAACGAAAGAAATCCAAAATGTAAGATCCCAGTGACAACACAAAATCACTTCCCTTGATAAACAGAAAGAATTTGAGAGCGCATACAAGCCAGATGAAGGATTCTAATGCTGTGGCCAAAATGGCTTGGGCTAACTTTTCAACAAAAAGAAACGGGGCTCTGCAACAGGGACTAGGCCACAGGAAAGACACCAAGCACCATTACTGAGAGAGAAGATCCTCCCCCTCATTGTAGAGTTCAAAAAGGCTGGGGGGGGTGTAAGAGGTCACCAGAGCACATGGATGCCATTAATGACAACCTACACTTCTAACTCTTCTGCTGTTTGTCAATTACTTTGGGGGAACATCCCCCAGGAAACATTTTTCCACAAATTATATTTTTGTGAAATGCACACTTGTGACAAGAAAGACCAATCTCTATGACAAGTTCTTCTCACTGGTCAGGTCAAATTCAGAAACAAATTCACTACAAAACTGACATGTAAGGCAGTGCAGTGATTGTGCAGGAAGTCAATGATATTAAGTGATTAGGTGGTCAGGGCCAGGAATATATCCTTCAAGTGCAGAGTGCTGGATAGGACAATGGCAAGCAACGAGCGTAGTTCAGGGCCTCGTGATGGGAGTTACAAGCATTGTTGTTAGATATCTGTGAATCCTAAACTATGGTGCAATAAATGTTAGGCCTAAACTGTAGCATGCAGCGATGTTAAGCAAGTGTTGTCTCGTACACTCTCACTAGATAAGAAATACATGTGAAAGTGCAATAGTTTGTATTTAGAGAACTAATAATAATTATTAAATGAAGGCGGAACTTATACGAGTAAAGGACTTTAAATAGAATCCAGGACTATTCCTAATCAAGAACTAGTGCTGTACATTTAAGTTGTCTGATAACTTATTCTTGAGTCAATAAGCTCTTTCTCCATCATAAACTTGTATCCTATCACCTATTGGGAAAATCAGAAACTGCTTACATAGCTGATAAAACTAAAGCTTTGTATACCAGTTTGTGCAGGAATGCCTAACTCATATGCTCTTGTGTCTATTCTCGCATGTATGAGGCTGTCAAAACATATGCCTGAGAGACCTCATAGTGCAAAAGATAACACTGACCACTGGCAGGGAGGAATACAAGGCTCTCCGATCTGTCAAGAAAAGGAGGTCTTGTCTGCAAGATTTCTATTTTGTCCATCTGAAGGACATGGAGCAGGAATGAGAACCAGAACTTGAGAGGCAAAGGCCAGGGCTAAGCTTCATGATCACAGACAGCCCTTGGAACTGGAGGAGTTCCACATTCAATTCAACTTCAAAGAATCTGTCCACTAGAGATCAGAACATTCTCTTTCCCTCCCACCCCCATTCATCTCGGAGTTGGTGTTCAGGTGCGCTGCACAGGTGAACATGGATGGACAACATCTACATCCTTGAATATGGGCCGGCAGCACTACCTAAATGATTTCCCACCTCATGTGATCAACTCAGATGCTTGCTCATGTAGTCAGCTCATTGTCTAAATCTGAAACAGACACTTTCAGACAAATGTCATAGTGAAAAGCCCAAAGAGACAGAGCTACTGCAAGCAAGGTGGTACAGGGTTGTTGGTACCTCACATTACAAAGGGTTTTGTTGTTGTCTGTATGAATCATAACCAATATCACCACTGGCAAGAAGGATTTCAGTTCAAGGAAAATTGGCTTCACCTCCAGTAAGATGATATGGATAAGTTACTTACCTGTAAATCCTAGTTCTCTTCCAGGGGTATCCTCATCAAAGTCATAAACATTGAATATTCCCGCCCTTGTGCGGGGACCCCGGAGCATATATAAAATATACACATATTATACATGTGTAACAAACAGTCATGCAGGCTATCATGTCAAAAACAGGCTAAAATGCTTTATTTCTATGATGTTTTTATTTTTTATTTTTATTTTTTATATTAAATACTACAATAGAGCATAAATATGTACCCAAGCTCCTAAAACTAGGCTTAGGGAAGTAAGCAGTAGCAAACTCTAGAGAAAAATTAGAAAAAACTGCATTGAAAAACAATGAAGCATTCTTGGCCAATAGGCTGCATGCAGGTTAACACAGGAGAACCATAAAAACTTTGGCACCGTGCCTTTAAGACCCTGAGCACCTCCAGTATCCCACCATGCCTCAGGGGTGAAGGAAAGGTGACAGTTCGTTCACAGTTAGGTCAGTTCTTTTTACGGTGACAATTTGTATAACTGATTCCAGACACAGTCTGTCCTGCACTTCTAGGAGACGTGCGTCCGGGGAGGAGGGTGGGTTGTTTATGACTTTGATGAGGGTACCCCTGGAAGAGAACTAGGATTTACAGGTAAGTAACTTATCCTTCTCTTCCAGGGGATCCTCATCAATAGTCATAACCATTGAATAGATTAGCAAGCCCATCCCTAAACCCAGCGGACTGTCCGATAGAAGTGCAGGAATAGATATGTCTTACGCAAATAGATTTCTTAGAGAGGCCTGCCCCACTTGGGCATCCGCTCTTGCATCTGAGTCTAAACAATAATGTCTTGTAAACGTATGGACAGACTTCCATGTAGCAGCCTTACAAATCTCAGATATCGGAACATTGTTAATGAGAGCAGCAGTAGCCGCTTTACCCCTTGTGGAATGCGCTCTAGGCCGCGCTAGTAATTGTTTATTAGCTAGCTGGTAAGTATTAACAATACAAGAAAATATCCATCTTGATATTGTTCGCTTAGATGCTGCCTCTCCTGTCCTTAAATGACCATAGTTTACAAACAAGCGGTTAGAGTGTCTAATCGATTTTGTCTTGTCCAGATAACATTTCAGCACTCTTTTCAAGTCTAATGAGTGCAATGCTTTCTCTGCCGGAGTCTCCGGATTGGGAAAGAACGTCGGTAAAGATATGGTCTGATTAATATGGAATTCTGACACCACCTTCGGAAGGAAAGATGGGTGAGTTCGAAGAACCACTCTATTGTCATGAAAAACCGTGTACGGTTCTTTTGAAGACAAGGCCTGGATTTCACTGACCCTCCTCGCTGAAGTAATGGCCACTAGAAAAACCGTCTTCCACGTAAGGTGTTGTAAAGAGGCCTTATGTATAGGCTCGAAAGGAGGGCCCATAAGTTTTGCCAGGACTATGTTGAGTTCCCATGGAGGAGAAGGCCTCCGAATTGGCGGAAAAACTTTCTTCAAACCCTCTAAGAAATCCTCTAAGAAATCCTTGACTACAGGTTTTGTAAAGAAGGATTCCTGAGAAGGTGACTTGCGATAGGCTGTAATAGCAGACAAATGTACCTTAATAGATGATACCTGCAGACCGGACTTCGCTAGATGAAGCAAATAGGACAGTATGACATCCTCCAGCGCCCGTATGGGATTATGACCTTTCTGACAGCACCATATGTAGAATCTCTTCCACTTAAAAGCGTAAGAACGCCGCGTGGAAGGCCGTTTGGACTCTTTCAAGATGTTCATGCACTCCTGCGAGAGCCCTAGGTGCCCATACTGCAGGAATTCAGGAGCCATGCTGTTAAGCTCAGAGAGGGTAGGTTGGGATGTAGAATCCTGCCCTCCATTCTGCTCAGAAGATCCGGTCTGCACGGCAGCCTCCTGTGAGGTTTTTCCGACAGGTTGAGGAGATCCGTGTACCAGAACTGTCGGGGACATTGTGGCGCTATAAGAATCATTCTGGTCCTGGATCTGTAAAGTTTGCTGATCACTGCCGGAATGAGTGGAATCGGCGGAAAAGCGTAAAGAAAAATCCCTGACCAGTCGATCAACAGGGCATTCCCTCGAGATCCCGGACGGTAGAACCTGAATGCGAAGTCTGGGCATTTCTTGTTTACTTCGTCTGCGAAGAGATCCAGTTGAGGCCGACCCCATTGCGCGAAGATGTATTCTGCGACTTCGCCGTGTAGGACCCAATCGTGAATGTCCTCCAGGTGTCTGCTTAGAAAGTCTGCTTCCACGTTCTGCTGACCTGGCAGGTGAACTGCTGTAATTGACATTCCTCTGGCCAGGAGCCAATGCCATAGGGGTAGGGACCTCGTTCCCCCTTGTTTGTTCAAGTAATACATCGTGGTTGTATTGTCCGTCTGTATCAAGAGAGTTTTCCCCTGAATTAGCGGTATGAAAGACTTGAGAGCCAGATGGACCGCTCTGAGTTCTAGCAGATTGATGTGGTACTGCTTTTCCTTGTCTGACCACAGACCCTGCGCTTGAAAAGGACCCAAATGAGCCCCCCCATCCCTGAAGAGATGCATCCGTTACTAGGGTGTCGGATGGAAGCACCTGGTGAAACGGAGCACCCACTGACAGGTGAGGTCTGTGCATCCACCATCTCAATGACTGAAGTGCTACCGCCGGTAGCCGCACTGTGTCCTCCCAGCGACCTGTTCTTTGGCTCCAGTTGGTCTCCAATGCCTCTTGGAGGGGTCTCATGTGGAGTCTGGCACAGTATTGGGACAATAAAAATGCACGATGCCATGGAGCCCAGCAGTGATGTCACCTGACGTGCCGTAGGTGCGCTGGCTCTCAACAGGTCCTGGCACTTCCCGTCTATTGAGGATAGTCGTTCCTCCGAAGGATACACTTTTTGGAGTTCTGTGTTTATGATAGCTCCTAGGTAGTGAAGATTCTGCGTTGGAATCAAGGTTGACTTCTGGTAATTGACCTGAAGACCTAGAGCTTCGCAAACTCCTAGTACAATGTCCCGATGGCTTCTCGCCTGCTCCGGAGAAGAAGCCTTTAGTAGCCAGTCGTCTAGGTATGGATATATGTATATCCTTTGTCTTCGGAGATGTGCCGCCACCACTGCCATACATTTCGAGAAAACTCTTGGGGCAGATTTCAGGCCAAAGGGTAGAACTCTGAACTGGTAATGCTGTAACGCTACTCGGAAGCGCAGGAATTTTCGATGTTTGGGAGCTATCGGGATGTGAAAGTACGCATCCTGTAGGTCGATGGAGCACATCCAGTCTCCCTGATGCAGTTGAGGGAAAATCTGGTGAAGCGCTAGCATTCTGAACTTCTGCTTCCTTATGTATTTGTTCAGCAGCCGTAGGTCCAGAATTGGCCTGAAAACGCCCTCTCGACCCTTCTTTGCCACTAGAAAGTAACGGGAGTAGACCCCCTGTCCTCTGTGTGCAGGTGGAACCTTTTCTATGGCATTCTTTTTTAGGAGGGCGAGAGCCTCCTTGCGTAGCAAGCTGAGATGAGATGGATTGTCTTTGGTTGGTGGCAAGCGTGGTGGAGGCTGTTTGAAAAGAAGAGAATAGCCATGTTCGAAAATATTGAGCACCCATTTGTCTCTTGTGATAGAGTGCCACTCGTGAAGATCAGCCGTAATACTTCCCCCCCACCGGAGTGGTGTACAGTGTCGAGGGAAGCGAGATTTCATTGCTTGGTGGGTGCTTTCGGAGTTGACTGCTGAGGTCTACTTGACCCTCGCTCCCTTGTGTTTCTCCTTTGAAAAAGAGGGCGTCCCTGTCGTTGCTGTGACCTTTGCGACCAATGAGGGGTTTGAACCCTCTGCTGGAAAGGGCGCCTGTCATACGGCCTGTACCTCTGCCTGAAATCTTTCTTTCTTTCTTTCGAGGCCCACCGCCTTCATGGTATCCACCTCGGTCTTCATGCGGGCCCATCTCTTCGTCTGCATGGGCACCGAATAGAGAGTTCCCGGCAAACGGAAGATTCAGGATGCGTTGTTGTGCTTCCTGTTTCAAGCCAGTGAGCCTCAGCCAGGAAGATCTCCTCGCACAGATACCATGTGCGTATCCATGAGCAGCCAAATCCGCCCCATCTGCTGCCGCGCTGATAACCTGGTTGGATACCAGGCATCCTTCTTGTAGTATCTCCTGGAAATCTTGTCTGTCTTCTCTGGGCAATTTTTCTGTAAATCTACTGAGCGAGTCCCACAGAGAACGATCATACCTGCCCAGGAGCGCAGACGCACTGGAGACCTTCATTGCTGAAGCCGCTGTCCCGCATATCTTTCTCCCTAGTGAGTCTAGATGCCTGCTCTCTTTATCCGGGGGCACCGTGGATGAAGATGCCACCGAGTGGGTCTTTCGGGCGGCAGCTATGATAACCGAGTCCGGTGGCGGATCCTTTCTAAGGAATAAAGGGTCTTGTTCTGGAGCCTTGTATTTTTTGAGAATTCTAGCCGGGGCATACTTAAGCGAGGCTGGGGCCAGAAAAGTGTCCATGGTTGGCTGCAACAAGCCAGGCACTAGAGGCAGCAACTTTTTTGACGCTGATCTCTGTTGCAGAGTCTCAAAGATGACCGATGAGGAGGTAGATGGTTCTGGAACCTCTATGTTGAGTTTCTGCGCTCCTCTTAGCAACACCTCGTTGAATGTGGTAATGTCATCCACCGGTGAGACTCTAGCAGGTGGTGAATCTGTTAGGGTGGGTGAGTAACGCCCGACAGATGAACCTGATGAAGACCAAGAGGGTGATCTTCTTGACCGCGACCTGGATCTTCGTTGAGAGCGAGACCTGCTGCGAGACGCTGAAGCCGAGCGCCTAGGCCTCGCGGTCGGTTGGCGAGGAGCTGAACGAGCCCGTTCTGCCCTGGCTGTCGGTGATGGCGTTCTTGGCAGGGAGGCAGTAGGTGAATACATTCGCGAATATTGCGAATCTGGGGAGGCCGCTGGTCTGTTGAGGCTCTCCAGCCATCTCGGAGATAGGTTGATGGGCGAGACATGCCCAGATGATGCCGCTCTTGACCGAGAAGAGTCGCTCGGTATGGAGACCACTGGAGATGGCGCCTTGTCTGGCGTGGGGCGATGTTCTGCTCCCTGTGGGACAGGTAAAACCTGTGCCGACGTCGATGGCTGTTTCGACGTCGAAGGGCGCCCAGCCGGTTGCTCATGCCTCGACGTTGAGTGCCTCGACGTTGAGTGCCGTGACGTTGAACGGCAATCCTTGGACCTCGACTTGCTCGCCGTCGTGTGCCTCGACGTGGAGCGATGGGAGGTCGACGGCGGATGTCTCTCGTGCCGTCGTGGTGATTTCGACGTCGTGTGTCCTGACGTCGGGGGGGGGGCGCACAGCCTTTGGCGGCGACCGGGCACGCCGGCGATGGCTCGACGTCGATCGGCGGGCTGCCGTCGACGGAGACCTGCCCCTGCTCTGATGTTCCCCCGACGGTGTTCCCTTCGACGTCGGGCGTGTCGCCGTCGATCTATGCCGGTGAGACGGTGGTAGCGACGACGGTGAACAAACCGGTACTTTCCTACCTGTCGACGTCGACCGGGCCATTCTCTCCTGAGAATGGCCTTCTGGCTGTCTGGGAAGTGAGGAGGACGATGTTCTTTGCCTCTCCTGAAGCCCATGTAGCCGGATCTTCTCTCTGTCTTTCAGAGTCCTCCTAGACATGTTCTTGCAGTACTTAGAAGTGTCAGGGCAGTGACTCTGAGGCAGGCACACTATGCATAGAGAGTGGGGATCTGACTGGGCCTTCTTCTTCCCACAAGCAGGGCATTTGACAAAAAGTCAAGGCATTTTTCTGTCAGAAAAAACCTGCCTAGCTCAGACAAAGGTGTTATTTGTCGAGTGAAAAGTGAAAAAAAACGCTTATTAAAAGAATTTTTCTGAGAAAAACTCAGAAAAACTGAGAGCTCAATGCTCCAGGATCCTCTCAGAAGAAGCCGGAAAAAAGAACTGACCTAACTGTGAACCAACTGTCACCTTTCCTTCACCCCTGAGGCATGGTGGGATACTGGAGGTGCTCAGGGTCTTAAAGGCACGGTGCCAAAGTTTTTATGGTTCTCCTGTGTTAACCTGCATGCAGCCTATTGGCTAAGAATGCTTCATTGTTTTTCAATGCAGTTTTTTCTAATTTTTCTTTAGAGTTTGCTACTGCTTACTTCCCTAAGCCTAGTTTTAGGAGCTTGGGTACATATTTATGCTCTATTGTAGTATTTAATATAAAAAATAAACTTCATAGAAATAAAGCATTTTAGCCTGTTTTTGACATGATAGCCTGCATGACTGTTTGTTACACATGTATAATATGTGTATATTTTATATATGCTCCGGGGTCCCCGCACAAGGGCGGGAATATTCAATGTATATGACTACTGATGAGGATCCCCTGGAAGAGAAGCAGAATTACATTTTAGGAGTTTAACAAGACCAAGATGACTAGTTCCCCACAATGCGTCTGCCCCCATACATACACACAGTCCGTGATGACTGAGATGCAGATTGGACAGTGGGAAGGGCATTTCCTTAACAGGTTGGAAGCATCAATCCACAACTGCAAAAAGTCAGTACCAACGATGGCTAGGATGAAAACACAAGTGGAGGTGGGCATGGAGAACCTGCCCTGCGCAAGAGGCCTGTTGTCCCAGAAGCCACTATAACCGATAGTCTAGTGTAGGAAGCTGGCTCTTTATATGGTATGCCAAATAAAGGTATACCCTGCGAAGAGTCCATGGGTTCCCTTACTAGTGGACAGCGCTTGCTCTACCCATCCCAAGGTGCTCTTTTAGTGGGCAATGTGGTCGAGCAGCCTTAGGCTTATCAGAGAGGAGTGTTAGAGACATCTGCAAATACACATAGTCAATAAATAAGACTCATGACTCATTAAGGCGATCCACACCAATTTACAAAAATAACTATCTTTATATATATTTTGGCACCAGAATCAATATCAGGTAAGAACGTTTTGAAGGAAAAGTTTAGAAAAGTAGCCACACTGCAATTCTTAAAAGCTGCAATGTTATCCTGTGGAGGGAAAAATACGGCAAACAGGTATTGTACAGTGGACGTAGGGGACCAATCTGCTGGAATTAACGTAAGTATTGGGCAATGGTCAAGGCCATACTACCAGGTCACACTGGGTGGCACTGCGGTAGCTGGGTGCAGGGATGTAGTATGGCGTTGGGTGTCCAATGTTAGTCAATGTGGATTGGTCCAGATGTAAAGAGGATGCAGGTTAGGACTGGGGTCCAGTCAGGGTGAGCCACCCAGTAGGCTCAGGTCTTGTGATACTTGGGGACATAGGGACACCAGGAGTACCCTTCTCCTCTGGCCTGAGCGTCCAAGTGCAGAGGGTTCTTAGACATTCGTGAGTCAGTCACAGGCAGCAGTCGCGGTGGAGGGGGCCCATAGAAACATTCTGCAGGTGTTGACTGGGGGACCAGTCCAGGTGAACCCACAAGTGGCCTAAAGTCTCACGAACCTGGGGGATGCAGACACACCAGTGGGTCTTCTTGGTGTGGGGCTTCCGGATGCACAGGTGCAGTGGACCATTAGATTGCCGTCACTGGAGGCAGTCGCAGTTGAGGGGGTCTGCAAAAAGAGGCTGCAGGCATCGGAGTGAAGTTTGCAGGGGGAAATCTCATTAATTACGTTCTCTGGAGAGGCTGAGAAAAACATTAGCACCACTGGCCCACTTCAACACAGGGCTGGGAGGCTTTGGTGTAGTGGTGCTGTCCCGCATCAGGTTTTGGCGGTCCGGAGTCCTCTTCAGCCATTCTTGGGTGCCTGCAAGGATGCAGGGGAACAGCTTTGATACTCCACTGGAGTTCTCTTGCACTGGGTGAAGGATAGCAGTCTTCCCGGGCTTTTGAAAGTTTCAGCAGCTGTGGGATGAGGCAACTTTGGCACTATTGTCAAAGTTAGCAGGCTGGCTGGCAGGGATGGCCCTGAGTCCATCACTGGTCTTCAGTTCTCACTTATACGTCTCGGGAGTGAACGGGATAGGATTTCCTGGTGCCAGGAGCTTGCCTAAATACTGAATATAGGGACATTCCGGCAAGTGTACTGCAGTAACCAAGGGGCTACTTACTCCTCCTAGGGTCACTACACCCCCTATATGACCACTTCCTGTGTGAAGTGGGCATAACCCTGTCCTAGTGTTCCTAATTTGGCCAACACCAAGATGTCAGAATTCTAAATGTTGCATCCACATTAGGCAGCTGACCTTAGGAGTGGTTCTGACCTGAGAGGTGGGCACGCCTCCCTGACTACTAATTTTACCACCTTGTTTAGGTGCCAAATGGATCCTAGGGGGTGGTGGTTGGCATCTTCTCTTGAGATAGCCAGATCCTGGTCCACTCATTAGGTCTGAGAATTGACAGACATAGCAGGGCCATATCTGCTATTGCAGATATGCCCGCACATGTAATATAATACATCCTGCCTCAGGGCTGGAAGGCCTGCTGTAGGGGCGACGTACATTTACTGCATGCAGTGTTGAGACATGGCACTACAGGCTGTGTGCCATGTCATGTTTTTACTTTTAGCTACACCCAGACACACAGCCTGTAACGGCAGTCTGCATGTGCTGGGTGAGGGGTCCCTGAGGGTGGCAAAATACATGCGTCAGCCATCGGGGACTCTTTCTGGTACCCATGCTCTAGGTACCAGGGAGTACCATTTATAAGGAACTTACTGGGATGCCAAAAGTTTGGCCGACTGGGTAACAATTGCACAGTTTTAGGGAAAGTGATCTGACACTGGGGACCTGGTTAGCAGGAACCCAGTGCACTTTCAATAACACTGCATCAAATAGCAGGGAAAAAGTGGGGGTGACCATGTCAAAAAGGGGGACTTTCCTACAGATGGTCACAAGTTTGCTGGTTAAAGAAAGAAACAGTGTCAAACAGAGCCTTTACACTGTGTATGGCTGAATCCTTTTTGATGGTACCAAGTAGGATTTGGTCCAGTTTCACAGATTATCTAAGATCAGCTAGACCCCTTACTGAGTCAGATAAGCATCCAGGTAAGTATAAGAGAAATACCACCCTAAGGGTTAAGGTTATGGTGAAGACTCAAAGAACAGCAGGAAAACCAAAACGCAGTGTTGTGTTTTGGTTGTGCTGGTTTCTGGGGGTAAAATAAAGGGAGTTCCCTTTAGATGTGACTCTATGAAAGATGCAGATGCTGGAAAACTGCAGTTACAGTTAAGTAACATATTTTCTTCTCTAATATTGGATCTTGCATAGATTCACATACTTGAGCCAGAATACACACTGTATTTGTATGTATCTTGGAGTATTAGCACAAATATCGGATGATGGGTACATTATAGTCATATACAATTTAATATATATATAATACACACACATATCATACATTACAATTTGTAAAAACACAAACACATGGACCCAAGAAAGACTCCCCTTATTCAGGTAAGTGGTGGATTAAACCTGTCCAACTGCTGCATCACTGCCCTGTGGCAAGTCCAGATAATAATCCTGCATGAATTATATGCAAAGTTTTACAAGTCGCAGCACGACTAAGAGACACTTTCACAAACAAAGTAGTTGAGGTGGAAACTACACTAGTTGAGCGCACCCTTGTTTTCTCTGTGAGGGGCTTGCTAGTCTTTGATTGGCAGAACTCGATTGTATCTCAAATTCATTGAGCAATGGTGGTCATCGTGGCTGGAGCACCCTTACAAGTGTGTCCATCTGAGTCACACAGTTGGTCAGATCTCATGAGCTGCTTAGTGCGATGCAAGTAGGATTTTAGATATCATTTGATACATAGCACATGAATAGACCTCTCAGTTGGTGATGTTGGATTCTGTAAGAAAGTCTGAATATAGGATAATTGAGGCAAAATCCAAAGGAACCTTGGGATTCCATTTTTGAATTGGGTCTGTGAAGTACTAAATTGCCTGTGAGGCACAAGAAGGTTCTTGAGTTGGGAAAGCCTGCATCTCCACCTGGTCAGAGTGAGCTCTAGTAACAAGGCGACCTTTCATGAGAGAAATAGGAGCTCTGCTCTGAACTGGTTCACATGACCTCTTCATGAGTTGAAATAGAACCAAGTTCAGCTGCTCATCAAGAGAAGGAGCCCTTAATGGAGGAAAACTGTGAATTATTCTTTCATGAACTGTTTGATGATTCTGAAAGAGCAGAAAAGAGAAAATGTGATGAGCATCTATATCTTGATATTGCTGCAAGCAGTACCTTAATGGACATGTACCAACTGTGACTGAGCTAGCAAGAGGAGATAGGATAGATATTTGCCAGATTATGCGAATAGAGGATGTAGGTTTGATTTCTGGAGTTTCCATTATCATTTACATATCTTTACCGTGGCTTTCGCCTTGACTTGGAGAGAATACATCTATAGTCCTAAGGAATATGGAGATCTTTTAATTCATGGAATTTAGGAGTTGTGCGCATAAGAGGAGAGAGGTCGTGTCAGGTGAAGAACCTGGCCTTAGTTAATCATCAAAAGTTTACAGGATGTTGGTAGATGAATGTGGTTGTATTCTGATAGCAGGAAAAGCTCCATGAACCAATGCTTTGTGGGCTACCTGGAGGCTATCAAGATATGAGAACACCTTTTCGCTTCCCTCATGCTGAGAGCCTATCGTATTAAAGATATAGGGGAAAAGGGTAGGCATAGATCCTGGACCATCTGTCGAAAGGCATTCCCCAACCATCCTGGATGTGGATGCCAACTGACATAGAACTGACATTTGCAGTTTTCATTTTTTGCAGAGACCTAGAGTCAGGTTGCCCCCGAACAAGATCATAGTTAGCGCCAACTGATCAAACTCCCATTCATGGAGGCTGTTTTCATTACTGCTTAGCAAGTCTAAAATTTCTAGTGACAGGAACATGTTCGACTCAAAGAGTTATTCTGTATGTCGTTAGCTGGCTCCAGATTTCCTGATCTTCCTTGGACAGCGCCACTAATCAAGTGCTGCTTTGTTTATTCACATATTGCATGCTGGTGGTATTGTCCGTGCGAAATAACACCAACTATCCTGGTATCATTGCCAGGAATGCTTGTAGACTGAGTAGATGGGGCAGAGCTCCTGGCAATTGATATGTATGCTCTTCTGGAGCATAGGCCACTTTCCTTGAATTTGCAGGTTCGATAGATGACCAACACAGCTCTTTAGGGAGGCATCCTTACTCAATACAAAGTGAAGTATTTGAGGTAAGCACCTGAAGTCCTCTGACAGGTGGGAGGTCTGGGACCACCAGGCTAGCACTTCCATCATACCTGTGAGAAATTCACCAGGCCCTTCAACAAATATTTTGTTTTAATCTATTGTTTTTGCAGCTGTTCCTGGAAGGTTCTCATTTCAAGAGGGACCATATTGATTGCTGAGGACAAAGCTAATTGAACAGACGCACTGAAATATTTTTTTTTTCGTTCCAGAGCCAGTTCATAGAGCCTTTGTTGCTTGTCTTGGCATAGAAAGTCCTTGCCTTGGACATTATCTAGTGTTGCAGCAAAGGAACAGTATTTTCTTAGATGGAGGAGTTGAGGATCTTTGATTACTCACACGGAGAACTACTTTGTGAACCAACTTTAGGCAAGGTCTGTGGCCTTGGATGCTTGAAATGCCTTAGGTGCTTTTATCAACCAGTTGTCGAAGTAGGAGGAACACCTGATGACCATCCTTCCTGAAAAAAGCTTATTTGAAGCCAAATGTGAACTTTGATGCATGGGTGGGAATGCGGAAGTATGAATCCTGTAAATTTAGAGCTGTCATGTGGTGTCGGAAAGGGTGACCACGTAAAAGGATTGATTCTGGAAATACTTCCGTTTAATTTCCATAGGTCTATGATGGATCGCAACTCCTCTTTTAACGTGTCTGTGAGGAAAAAACGAAAAGAATAACCTGTTACTTGCTCAGAATGTGGACCTCTCTCTATGAAACCTTTGCTTAGTACAGCTAGCACTCCCTTCTGAAGCAGATGGAGATGAGGTGGGCCCCCTCGTTTTGGTAGACTAGTGAGAAAAGTCTGGGTAAACTCAGTCTGTGTGATGAGATGCAGGATTTATTTGTCCAATGCTATTTTCTGCCATAGATTACAAAATGTTGGCATGGTTTCATCAACAGGATGGCATAAACAGCACCAGAACGCTGTCACTGAAGTGCTACTGAGAGGGTTGATAAGTCCGATACCTCTAGTATCCTCCTTGATACTGATAAGTGTCTCTTTCGCGGGCCCCTCAAAAAGGTGCTTCTTTCGGAATTGTAATGTGCCAAATGATCTTGCTGTGTCAGAGTCAGCCTTGACTGATTGCAAGGCGTTGTTGACAACCTTGCCAAACAGAACGTTGGCATGGTAATGAAAAAATATTAGATACATTTGCAACTCAGTTTCTAAATGTTGTGACCTTGAACCAACCTTGGCGTCTAAGGACCAATGACCCTGCCCGCTGTAGGAATCCTTTTGAAGCTATATCTATAGCGCAATCCATGCTGTTGCATGGAAAGTTTGGCCACCCCCTGCAGGATTTTGTTTTTGTATTTTGTCTTCCGGGAGAAATTTTATATATGTGGCAATGTCTGACCACAACTGGTGGTTATACCTGCCCCGTATTGCCAGTGAATTAATAGCCCGTGCAGTAGCCCCAGACATAATTGAGAATGTTTCTTTGCTCCTTAGGTGGGGTTAAGAGTGACAGGGTTTTCCATGATTGTAATTCCTCCTCGATATCAACTATTGGAATAGGTTTTACAACTCTTTCATTTAAAATCAAAGAAAAACAAACTGATTTCTTGTTTGCTATTGGAAGTTGGAAGCATTTGGCCCCTCGTTCTCAAATGGTATGGAAACCATCAAAAATTATCTGGATAGTGTGTATTTTGTTCTTGCTGACGATTACGTGCTTTCGTAGTCATTGGTACTTTCATCAAGATAGTCATAGAGGATGGAGTCAGACTAGGCCACCATAGACGTGGCTGCTGTAGACATGGTTGTCGTAGAGGATGGAGTCGTAGATGAGGCCGCCGTAGACGTGGCCAACTGTACACAGGGTCGTCTTAGACTAGGCCGTCAGACGTGGTTGTCGTAGATGCAACCATCTTAAATGTGACCATCATACTTCTGACCGTGCTCGACGAGGCCATCGCACACAACAGTCATAGATAAGGCCCTTTGTAGACGAGGCCCTTCGTAGACGAGGCTGTCATAGCTGACAATAATAGTCAACATGGTTGTAGTAGTCGACTTTGTCACATAAGTGTTGTTAACGATGATTTTGAAGGTGGTTTTGCCATAAAGGCCTTGTCAGGTTATGAGAACCTGCCTGATGTAATGTCAGAGTTGAAGAATGAGTAGAGGGTCTGCCTCTGAGGAAGTTGTTTCCAATTTTGTCTCTCTGCGAGAAGTGCCTATGAAGACT
This sequence comes from Pleurodeles waltl, assembly GCF_031143425.1. Taxonomy (NCBI): domain Eukaryota; kingdom Metazoa; phylum Chordata; class Amphibia; order Caudata; family Salamandridae; genus Pleurodeles; species Pleurodeles waltl. Next base: position 337,555,089 of record NC_090437.1, on the reverse strand, counting down.
CATGGTAACTCTTTTATGGCTTTTCTACGCACCTTCTGGGGAGCCTTGGCATGACCTTTCCCTCCGACTTCTCCTGTAAGGTAAAGGAACCTTCCTGTCATCATAAGTGACCAATTGAAGTTACTGTAGTCCCAATAATAGCCTAATCTCAGAAAATGAGAGCTATTGAGGAAAATATTAGACATATTTGATAGCCTTTTCCTTGCTTTAAGCTACTATGACACATTAGTGCCAGGGTCAGAGAAATGAAAGGTGAAATATAATCTTGGATGATACAAAAAGTAGTAACAGCTGAAGAAACTGAGCAGAGCTCAGAGTGACTCCCTTCACATGACGTGCAGTAGAAAATCCTAGGGACTTAGCCTCTGTTGCAAGTGTTCAAGACGATGCTGTCGCCTGACTGGTTATAGTTCAAATTTGGTCTTTTTAAAAAAAGTACACAGGTTATTAAACTGACTTTTTCATTGCCATTATAGCCGATGGTAGTGACATATACTGCTTTATCATGGTACTGTGGGACTCCCATTTCGACTGGAAACGATTCAAGCATGTGAATCTATGAAATATCCAATACTGGGGAACTGGACTGACTGCTACTAAAAGGAGCATCATTCCCAAATCCTGGAGAATTTCCTATGGTGCAGACAAGGGCAGAGATGAACTGAATGACTGCGGCAACTGAAAGTGTAAGGCATGGCCATTCTTCAACACTGGATGGGTTTATTCATCAGTGGTTAACAGAGATCAGTGATGGTAGAAGACACAGAAGGTTATCCACATTGGAGTGGGCCTGATGAGATTCAAGAAGGAAGACTGGTACCCAGAAAGTCATTGGTCCTTCCTAGCTTCTATTTGAACTGCCTTTTCTTCAACTGTTTACTGAAGAGGCATCATCGAGGCTTATAAAGCAAAAGGACAGATGTGCCTTGAAAGACCCGTAGAGCTCAGGAGTACAGCTTGGACGCCGCACAGCCATTTTATATTGCCAATCTTGTATTGCTGAAGGGCGTCATTGATTGACAGAATACATCAGGGTCTTCCTCATTAACAGCTTGATAACTTTTTTTTCCGTACAGCAAGCATGAGCACAAATTCCTCTGGAGTGTAGTCAATGGTCATGTGGGCGTAATAAAGCAGTCTTAACAGCAGGGCCCATATAACTGGGTGTGCTGGTATGAGCTTGCCTCACGCACAGACATTGGACTGGTATATTTAGTTAGAGGAAGTCGCTATCATCACCAAAGTCTGACCTGGGAGGTTCTTTGTAGGAAGTTGGCTCTGTATGTGCTATTTCAAAGTAAGGAATAGCATGCACAGAGTCCAAGGGTTCCCCTTAGAGGTAAAATAGTGGTAAAAAGAGATAATACTAATGCTCTATTTTGTGGTAGTGTGGTCGAGCAGTAGGCTTATCCAAGGAGTAGTGTTAAGCAGTTGTTGTACATACACATAGACAATAAATGAGGTACACACACTCAGAGACAAATCCAGCCAATAGGTTTTTATATAGAAAAATATATTTTCTTAGTTTATTTTAAGAACCACAGGTTCAAATTCTACATGTAATAGCTCATTTGAAAGGTATTGCAGGTAAGTACTTTAGGAACTTTAAATCATAAAAATTGCATGTATACTTTACAAGTTATTCACAAATAGCTGTTTTAAAAGTGGACACTTAGTGCAATTTTCACAGTTCCTAGGGGAGGTAAGTATTTGTTAGTTTTACCAGGTAAGTAAGACACTTACAGGGTTCAGTTCTTGGTCCAAGGTAGCCCACCGTTGGGGGTTCAGAGCAACCCCAAAGTCACCACACCAGCAGCTCAGGGCCGGTCAGGTGCAGAGTTCAAAGTGGTGCCCAAAACACATAGGCTAGAATGGAGAGAAGGGGGTGCCCCGGTTCCGGTCTGCTTGCAGGTAAGTACCCGCGTCTTCGGAGGGCAGACCAGGGGGGTTTTGTAGGGCACTGGGGGGGACACAAGCCCACACAGAAATTTCACCCTCAGCAGCGCGGGGGCGGCCGGGTGCAGTGTAGAAACAAGCGTCGGGTTTGTAATGGAAGTCAATGGGAGATCTAGGGATCTCTTCAGCGCTGCAGGCAGGCAAGGGGGGGGTTCCTCGGGGAAACCTCCACTTGGTCAAGGGAGAGGGACTCCTGGGGGTCACTCCTCCAGTGAAAGTCCGGTCCTTCAGGTCCTGGGGGCTGCGGGTGCAGGGTCTCTCCCAGGTGTCGGGACTTAGGATTCAAAGAGTCGCGGTCAGGGGAAGCCTCGGGATTCCCTCTGCAGGCGGCGCTGTGGGGGCTCAGGGGGGACAGGTTTTTGTACTCACAGTCTTAGAGTAGTCCTGGGGTCCCTCCTGAGGTGTTGGATCGCCACCAGCCGAGTCGGGGTCGCCGGGTGCAGTGTTGCAAGTCTCACGCTTCTTGCGGGGAGCTTGCAGGGTTCTTTAAAGCTGCTGGAAACAAAGTTGCAGCTTTTCTTGGAGCAGGTCCGCTGTCCTCGGGAGTTTCTTGTCTTTTCGAAGCAGGGGCAGTCCTCAGAGGATGTCGAGGTCGCTGGTCCCTTTGGAAGGCGTCGCTGGAGCAGGATCTTTGGAAGGCAGGAGACAGGCCGGTGAGTTTCTGGAGCCAAGGCAGTTGTCGTCTTCTGGTCTTCCTCTGCAGGGGTTTTCAGCTAGGCAGTCCTTCTTGTAGTTGCAGGAATCTAATTTTCTAGGGTTCAGGGTAGCCCTTAAATACTAAATTTAAGGGCGTGTTTAGGTCTGGGGGGTTAGTAGCCAATGGCTACTAGCCCTGAGGGTGGGTACACCCTCTTTGTGCCTCCTCCCAAAGGGAGGGGGTCACAATCCTAACCCTATTGGGGGAATCCTCCATCTGCAAGATGGAGGATTTCTAAAAGTTAGAGTCACCTCAGCTCAGGACACCTTAGGGGCTGTCCTGACTGGCCAGTGACTCCTCCTTGTTATTCTCATTATTTTCTCCGGCCTTGCCGCCAAAAGTGGGGGCCGGGCCGGAGGGGGCGGGCAACTCCACTAGCTGGAGTGTCCTGCTGGGTTGGCACAAAGGAGGTGAGCCTTTGAGGCTCACCGCCAGGTGTGACAATTCCTGCCTGGGGGAGGTGTTAGCATCTCCACCCAGTGCAGGCTTTGTTACTGGCCTCAGAGTGACAAAGGCACTCTCCCCATGGGGCCAGCAACATGTCTCGGTTTGTGGCAGGCTGCTAAAACTAGTCAGCCTACACAGATAGTCGGTTAAGTTTCAGGGGGCACCTCTAAGGTGCCCTCTGGGGTGTATTTTACAATAAAATGTACACTGGCATCAGTGTGCATTTATTGTGCTGAGAAGTTTGATACCAAACTTCCCAGTTTTCAGTGTAGCCATTATGGTGCGGGGGAGTTCGTGTTTGACAAACTCCCAGACCATATACTCTTATGGCTACCCTGCACTTACAATGTCTAAGGTTTTGGTTAGACACTGTAGGGGTACCATGCTCATGCACTGGTACCCTCACCTATGGTATAGTGCACCCTGCCTTAGGGCTGTAAGGCCTGCTAGAGGGGTGTCTTACCTATACTGCATAGGCAGTGAGAGGCTGGCATGGCACCCTGAGGGGAGTGCCATGTCGACTTACTCGTTTTGTTCTCACTAGCACACACAAGCTGGCAAGCAGTGTGTCTGTGCTGAGTGAGAGGTCTCCAGGGTGGCATAAGACATGCTGCAGCCCTTAGAGACCTTCCTTGGCATCAGGGCCCTTGGTACTAGAAGTACCAGTTACAAGGGACTTATCTGGATGCCAGGGTCTGCCAATTGTGGATACAAAAGTACAGGTTAGGGAAAGAACACAGGTGCTGGGGCCTGGTTAGCAGGCCTCAGCACACTTTCAATTGTAAACATAGCATCAGCAAAGGCAAAAAGTCAGGGGGCAACCATGCCAAGGAGGCATTTCCTTACATTCTTTAACTCAAAAAATAGACCGGTTGGGAGGCTAGGTACTTGGTGTATAACATATTTCGAATGGCACCTCTAAGAAAGTAGTCTTCCAAATTTCTTGAGCCTTCACCTAAAACTGTTCTTTAATGGTTGAGTTGTTGCAGCCAACATATAACAGATGACTTAAATCTCCAGTGGGATGCCAGGGTCTCAAGATACAGCATTGTCAAAGGCTCAGACATTATAGTACGACAGCACCTGTTTAGATGAAGGTCCTCAAGGTAATCAGTACTGGTTACAATGCCCAGCTCTTCCAACTGAATTCTCACCCGAGGATGATGCCTGGTAAGGAAAATGTCACTTACCCAGTGTACATCTGTTCGTGGCATTAGTCGCTGCAGATTCACATGCTGTGCATAGTCCGCCGCCTGGTGTTGGGTCGGAGTGTTACAAGTTGTTTTTCTTCGAAGAAGTCTTTTCGAGTCACGAGACCGAGGGACTCCTCCTCTTTGTTTCCATTGCGCATGGGCGTCGACTCCATCTTCGATTGTTTTCCCCGCAGAGGGTGAGGTAGGAGTTGTGTATGTTAGTAATAGTGCCCATGCAATGGAATGAATAAGTATGTACAGAATAAAGGTTAAGGTAATATATTTACAAATGTTGAATACTACTTCCAAACGGCTACAGGCTCCCGGGGAGGCGGGTGGGCGCATGTGAATCTGCAGCGACTAATGCCACGAACAGATGTACACTGGGTAAGTGACATTTTCCGTTCGGTGGCATGTGTAGCTGCAGATACACATGCTGTGCATAGACTAGTAAGCAGTTATCTCCCCAAAAGCGGTGGTTCAGCCTGTAGGAGTGGAAGTAGTTTGAAATAAAGTTCTTAGTACAGCTTGACCTACTGTGGCTTGTTGTGCAGATAGCACGTCTACACAGTAGTGCTTAGTAAATGTGTGAGGCGTAGACCATGTTGCTGCCTTACATATTTCGTTCATTGGAATATTTCCTAAGAAGGCCATGGTAGCGCCTTTCTTTCTGGTTGAGTGTGCCTTTGGTGTAATGGGCAGCTCTCTTTTTGCTTTAAGGTAGCAGGTTTGGATGCACTTAACTATCTATCTGGCTATACCTTGTTTTGATATTGGGTTTCCTGTATGAGGTTTTTGGAATGCAATAAATAGTTGTTTTGTTTTCCTAATTAGTTTTGTTCTGTCAATGTAGTACATTAGTGCTCTTTTAATGTCTAATGTATGTAGCGCCCTTTCAGCTATTGAGTCTGGCTGTGGAAAGAACACTGGTAGTTCTACTGTTTGATTTAAGTGGAACGGTGAGATTACTTTTGGTAGAAAGTTTGGATTGGTTCTTAGAACTACCTTATTTTTGTGTATTTGAATAAATGGTTCTTGTATAGTAAACGCCTGAATTTCACTTACTCTTCTTAGAGATGTAATGGCAATGAGAAATGCAACCTTCCACGTTAGGTATTGTATTTCGCAAGAATGCATGGGTTCGAAAGGTGGACCCATGAGTCTTGTTAAGACAATGTTGAGGTTCCATGAAGGAACAGGTGGTGTTCTTGGTGGTATAATTCTCTTTAGGCCTTCCATAAACGCTTTAATGACAGGAATTCTAAACAGTGAGGTTGAATGGGTAATCTGTAGGTATGCAGATATTGCTGCGAGATGTATCTTTATGGAAGAGAAGGCCAGATTTGATTTCTGCAAATGTAGTAAGTATCCTACTACGTCCTTTGGAGATGCATGTAACGGTTGAACTTGATTATTATGGCAGTAGCAAACAAATCTTTTCCATTTACTTGCATAGCAGTGTCTAGTGGATGGCCTTCTAGCTTGTTTTATGACCTCCATACATTCTTGTGTGAGGTTTAAGTGTCCAAACTCTAGGATTTCAGGAGCCAGATTGCTAGATTCAGCGATGCTGGGTTTGGATGCCTGATCTGTTGTTTGTGCTGTGTTAACAGATCTGGTCTGTTGGGTAGTTTGATATGAGGCACTACTGACAGGTCTAGTAGTGTCGTATACCAAGGTTGTCTTGCCCATGTAGGTGCTATTAGTATGAGTTTGAGTTTGTTTTGACTCAATCTGTTTACTAGATATGGAAGGAGAGGGAGAGGGGGAAAAGTGTACGCAAATATCCCTGACCAATTCATCCATAGAGCATTGCCTTGAGACTTCCGGTGTGGGAACCTGGATGCGAAGCTTTGGCATTTTGCGTTCTCTTTTGTTGCAAATAGGTCTATTTGAGGTGTTCCCCAAATTTGGAAATAAGTGTTTAGAATTTGGGGGTGAATCTCCCATTCGTGTACCTGTTGATGATCGAGAGATTGTCTGCTAGTTGATTCTGGATCCCTGGAATAAACTGTGCTATTAGGCGAATGTGGTTGTGAATCGCCCACTGCCATATCTTTTGTGTTAGGAGACACAACTGTGTTGAGTGTGTTCCCCCCTGTTTGTTTAGATAATACATTGTTGTCTGTTTTGACAAGAATGTATTTGTGGATTATGATGGGTTGAAATGTTTTCAACGCTAGGAATACTGCTAACAATTCGAGGTGATTTATATGAAGCTTTCTTTGATGTACGTCCCATTGTCCTTGGATGCTGTGTTGATTGAGGTGTGCTCCCCACCCTGTCATGGAAGCATCTGTTGTTATCACGTATTGTGGCACTGGGTCTTGGAAAGGCCGCCCTTTGTTTAAATTTATACTGTTCCACCATAGAAGCGAGATGTATGTTTGGCGGTCTATCAACACCAGATCTAGAAGGTGACCCTGTGCATGTGACCATTGTGATGCTAGGCACTGTTGTAAGGGCCTCATGTGCAGTCTTGCGTTTGGGACAATGGCTACGCATGAGGACATCATGCCTAGGAGTTTTAACACCATCTTTGCATGTATCTTTTGTGTCGGATACATGGCCTGTAAAACTTTGTAAAAATTTTGAACCCTTTGTGGACTTGGAGTGGCTATCCCTTTTGTTGTGTTGATTGTCGCTCCAAAGTATTGCTGTGTTTGGCACGGCAGAATGTGTGATTTTGTATAGTTGATGGAGAAACCCAGTTTGTAGAGGGTTTGTATGACAATCTGTGTGTTGAGAACACCTTGTTAGGGAGGTGGTCTTGATTAGCCAATCGTCTAAGTAGGGGAACACGTGTATTTGCTGTCTTCTGATATGTGCAGCTACTACTGCTAGGCATTTTGTAAAGACTCTTGGTGCGGTTGTTATACCGAACGGCAACACTTTGAATTGGTAATGTATTCCCTTGAATACGAACCTTGGGTATTTCCTGTGTGAGGGATGTATCGGTATGTGGAAATACGCGTCTTTTAGATCTAAGGTTGTCATGTAGTCTTGTTGTTTCATCAGTGGTAATACGTCTTGTAGCGTGACCATGTGAAAGTGTTCCGATTTGATGTAGGTGTTTAGTGTTCTGAGATCTAAGATTGGTCTCAGTGTCTTGTCTTTTTTTGGTATTAGAAAGTACAGTGAGTAAACTCCTGTGTTCCTTTGTGTAGCTGGTACGAATTCTATTGCGTCCTTTTGCAGTAATGCTTGAACTTCCAGTTCTAGAAGGTCTAAATGCTGTTTTGACATATTCTGTGTTTTTGGTGGGACATTTGGAGGGAGTTGGAGAAATTCTATGCAATAACCATGTCGGATAATTGCTAAGACCCAAGTGTCTGTTGTTATCTCCTCCCAAGATTTGTAGAACTGACTTAGTCTTCCCCCCACTGGTGTTGTGTGAAGGGGTTGAGTGACTTGTAAGTCACTGTTTTGTCTGAGGGGTCTTTGAACTTTGAAATTTTCCCCGGTTTCTAGGGAATTGTCCCCCTCTGTATTGGCCCCGAAAGCCTCCCCTTTGGTACTGTCCCTGATAGGTAGACGGTGTTGTTTGTGAGGTACTGGCTTGTGTGGCTTGACCTCGAAACCCCCCTCTGAAGGTTGTTTTACGAAAGGTCCCGAAAGTGCCTCTGCCCTGCGGGGAATAGAGTGCGCCCATGGCTTTGGCTGTGTCCGTGTCTTTTTTACATTTCTCAATTGCCGTGTCAACTTCGGGTCCAAACAATTGTTGTTCATTGAACGGCATATTGAGCACTGCCTGTTGTATCTCAGGCTTGAAGCCGGATGTGCGCAACCATGCATGCCTCCTTATGGTTACCGCGGTATTGATTGTTCTTGCAGCTGTATCCGCTGCATCCATAGAGGAACGTATTTGGTTGTTGGAGATATTTTGTCCCTCCTCAACCACTTGTTTTGCCCGTTTCTGGAGTTCTTTGGGTAGATGCTCGATGAGATGCTGCATCACGTCCCAATGGGCTCTGTCATAACGCGCTAGGAGCGCCTGCGAGTTAGCGATGCGCCACTGGTTTGCAGCTTGTACTGCAACCCTTTTGCCAGCTGTGTCGAACTTGCGGCTCTCTTTGTCCGGTGGTGGTGCGTCGCCTGATGTGTGCGAGGTGGCCCTTTTACGAACTGCTCCTACTACAACTGAATCTGGTGGCAGTTGTGATGTGATAAAAGCAGGGTCCGTGGGTGGTGCTTTATATTTCTTCTCTACCCTTGGAGTTATCGCTCTGCTTTTGACAGGTTCTTTAAAGATCTGTTTTGCGTGCCTTAGCATTCCTGGGAGCATAGGAAGGCTTTGATAATTGCTATGGGTGGAGGAGAGGGTGTTGAAAAGGAAGTCATCCTCGACAGGCTCTGAGTGTAACAACACGTTAAGGAACTGTGCGGCCCTAGCTACCACCTGTGCATACGCTGTACTGTCCTCAGGTGGTGAGGGCTTGGTAGGGTACACCTCAGGGCTATTGTCTGATACTGGGGCGTCAGAGATCCCACGCATCTTGGTCATCTTGGCTCATGGTGGTATGAGCCGGTGAATGTGACGGAGTCTGTGCCGGTGATGTATCAGTTATTTGTGGTGGAGAGGGTGGTGGAGTTACCTTCTTTACCACTTTTGCTTGTGGTGTCTTTTCATGAGTTTGGAAATCAAGTTTCCTTTTTCTCCTGATTGGGGGAAGATTGCTGATCTTCCCTGTACCACTTTGTATGAAGATCCGTTTTTGGGTATGGTCTACATCTGTGGTTTGTAACTCTTCTTCAAACCTATGTTTGCGCATTTGGGAGGACAGTGATTGTTCCTCTGAGTACGAACTGGCTGTTGGTTCGGTTGCTGGGCGTTTTGGCACCGAAACTGTCTCTTTGGTTGTTTTCGGCTCCGAGGAGAATTTTCTCTTTTTCGGTGTCGAACTTTCTCGTCGTCGACCATCCTCGGTGCCGCTGTCTCTGGGCCGAGCAGCCTGGGTTCCGCTGTCTCGTACAGACTTTTTTCAGCAGCACTTTCTCAGTCCCGAGAGTGCTGCGTGCCTGTGTCTCGACTCGAGTCGAGTCGGACGACCTCGGCACCAGTTCGGCCTTTTTCAGTGCCGATGGACGGTCACCTACTTTATGGGTTGTGCCATGGCCTGCCGGCAGTGGCGTCCCCTGGGCCTTGTCTGTTTTTCCGTGTGGTGCTTGCTTCGACGTTTTACTCACGGTTTCCTCGACGTCGAATTCTTCCGAGTCCGTTTCATGGATGGAGAAGGCTTCTTCTTCTCCCTGTTCCTCGAACCCTCGTCGTTCTGTCGGCGTGGACGCCATCTGCAATCTTCTGGCTCTTCGGTCACGGAGCGTTTTCCTCGACCGAAACGCTCGACAGGCCTCACACGTCTCTTCCTTGTGCTCGGGCGACAGGCACAAGTTACAGACCAAATGTTGGTCTGAATATGGATATTTATTGTGGCATTTAGGACAGAATCGGAACGGGGTCCGTTCCATCAGCCTCGATGTTACACGCGGTCGGGCCGACCAGGCCCCGACGGGGGATCGAAATGACCCCGAAGGGCTTCTGGAGCTCTTCACGATTCGGTGTCGATTCTATCTAACCCGATACCGAGTGAAACAATACCGACGTAGTTTTCCGAAGTTCTGACTATTTTTTCCGTCCCGAAACACGGAGCGAAAAGGAACACGTCCGAACCCGATGGCGGAAAAAAAAACAATCGAAGATGGAGTCGACGCCCATGCGCAATGGAAACAAAGAGGAGGAGTCCCTCGGTCTCGTGACTCGAAAAGACTTCTTCGAAGAAAAACAGCTTGTAACACTCCGACCCAACACCAGCTGGCGGACTATGCACAGCATGTGTATCTGCAGCTACACATGCCACCGAACATAGATAATCAGACAAAAAGTAGAACTCAGAGCAAAGCCAGCTCTTATCCCAGCTATTACTGGTATGATTGATCACAAAAGTCATCCTATTGCAATTTATGACAATACTTTTGGGAGGGGCGAAATGGCAGTGGGAGGGGAGAAATGCCGGTGGAAGGAAACAAAGCCAGGGGAAAGTCCAAATGGGACTGGGTTTCAATACTGACTGCCAATAGCAGAAGAAGCTCCCGCAAGCCCTATTTGTGAATTAGTGAGTCCAGTGAATTGTAGCATGACAAACTACATGGAGGGACATACTTCTTTGTGTGGTACACAGTGCTTTGTCAGCCTCCCAATAGGACTGATGCAGTGGGGTGTCAATAGAGGCTAACAGTAGGGCAGGGTCATTCAGTACTCCTAGTACTTTTTTGTGCTCCAGAGAGGTACCAACAGAGTGGCCCTTATTTCCCACCTGCACAGGACTGTATCTGAGTTCAGCCCTTTGGAGAAAGAGGAGTCAAATGTATGTTGCGTTACCTCAGCAGGTTTGGATAGGACTGAGTCTGAACACAGGTGAAACTGGGACAGACTTCTTGGGGCAGGTCCCTGGTCCCCCAGAGTATTCTGGTCCTGTACCAAGACAGGAAGAGTGGCAAAGCCTCTTATTGCAATGGGCCTACTATCCCCATAACATGAAGACGGACTAGAGCAACCAGTGAATGCAGAGACATCATGGAGATCTGTGCCCAGACAAGAGGCTGTGCTATCCTCAAGAGTAAAACAAAGCCTCCGAAGCATGAGAAGATTGTTTGCAAAGGCCACTTCCCTAGATGAGGGCAAGAAAATCTGGTTAGAACAATCCAATTCTTACAGGGGAGAGTCTTGTGAACAGACACTTTCACAAGACTCTGGTTACACTCTTGTATTCCGGATTGCCAGTGATGGCGAAGGATCCTGGTTCAGAGGAAGTCTTGCTGCCTTACTGGCAGAAAAGCAGACTCCGTCTCAGCTAGTGCCATGCCGCCCACCCCCCACCAATGAGAACAGAGCATGCAAGTCTGAAACCTCCTGAGTGACTGCAATTATGGTAGCACAAAAATTGCAAATGTGGTACATCGAGGTTGTGTATGTCAGCTGCTGAAAATGGCTGAGGGCACTATGTATGGCCTGAAGGCAAAGTACTGCATCACAATAAAACAGAGCTAAGGGACGAAGAGGTAGAAGGGGGAAAATAGGAATGAAAGATCCAAACAGAAGAAAGTTAAGAATTCACTCAGTGGAAGAAAGGAGGTTGTGATCCGCACCGCTCGGGGGAGTGACTTGCAATAGTGCACACTCTGGCAGAGATGGGTGTGTTCCATGTACGATGCACATCTGGTCTCACAACTGATGCAAACCTCTGATGTGACAGCTACAGTAGTTGTTTCTGGACTGTGAAGATGACTGGCTACCCATAGGTTAAGAATAAAAAAGCCATTGGCAGGAGTATTGCTGGGTAAATCAGGGGTGTCCAAATAGGTCTGGAGAGCTGAATTTATGTGAGATTTTGAGGATATCAACAAATGATTAAACAATATACAGTGAATTACACATGGATCGAGCAGTCACTGGACTTATTCTATTTCATGAAACCTGAAAGTGCAATCTGGATTTTCAGCAGAGTTACAAACGGTGTTAAAAACCTGAGCAACTATATCTACTAAAAATATACAAAGCAACGTGTCTGCATAAAGAACAGGTTTTGAAGAGTTAGAACAAATAATGAATGGCATTTTGCTGACAGTACCTCCTTGAGGGGGTTATTGTGATAGGTTCAGGTCGACTTTTCAGTGAAGTCCGGACATCCAAATCTGTTGAAATAAAATTACATTTGTTATTAACCAAATAAGATCAACTAATGTCACAGTAATCTATTGGATTATTGTAGGAAACTGGACTATGTGGGGTGGTTGTGGGACGTCACCATGTAACAATGTCACAGTCTCTATCAAGTCCCGTTAAGGTCTTTGCCAAAAGCCTCAGGTCAGCCCTGGGTAGCTGTGGCACTTAACAGTCAGGCTTAGTCAAAGGAGCAAGTGTAAAGCATTTAAAAGTACAAAAATTTGATACCAATTTTTAAAATGGTGTTTATTTTTAGCTTAAATTAGACACCAAAACAGTAAACATTTCAAGGAGAACAGGAGATATGACTTTAATTTTAATTTAACTTTAATTTTAATCTAGAGCAGATATGCCCCTCTATGTCTTTGTCGATTCTTAGTCTTGTAAGTGAACAAGGAAGACATTTTAATTACATGTGCGGGACACTGGTCAATAAGAGTTCCCCAGCTACATGATGGGTTCAGTGAAAATAGAAGTGTTTGGTATCAAACATCACTTATTAATAAACACTCACTGATTCCAGTAATTGATTTATCAATACATGCACCCAGAGGGCACCTTAGATGTGTACCCGGAAAACCTACTAACTGCTGGTGAGCTCAATGATTAGTTCAAACCAGTCAGCAACCAAAAGATGAAAATCTGACTCCCAAGGGTGAGAAGTCTTTGCTCTCCCTCGAGGTCACAAACAAGGCCTTGTCTGAGAAAGGTGTTTACACACCCCTTCCAACAGAATGACCTGCAAATCTGGATTCCAAGGCAGGAAGCTTCAAAGAAGCCCACCGCCTTTGGTATGCAGAACTGGTCTTTCTAAGCGGAAGATGCAGACACCCCTGCCCCATAGCCCATCTGGCCCCTGGACAGGTGGTAAAATTAGCTATGCAGGAGACGTGTGGCATTTCAAGGCTGGATGCACCCATAGGGTGACCAGCCTGAAATGAATACAGCCTCAGGAAGAACATTTGTTACTTACCTGTAACTGTAGCTCTCCAGTATTGGAATCTTTCAATACGCAAATAGTGTTGAAATATATTAACAAAAGGGCCCTATGCCTCTTCAATTTAACAGACTATCAGTCATTTTTAGGAAAAGGACCAAACTTGAGCATCCACCAGACGACACCACCCACTAGAATAATCCTGAGAAGCTCCAGCACAAGTGCGTTAAAGAGAGGAAAAGAGAGAGAGAGAGAGATGAAGGTGAAAGTGAGCTTCTCCGGGGAGGTGGGTGGGTCGCATGTGAATCTATGAAAGATTGCAATACTGGAGAACTACAGTTACAGGTAAGTAACTAATTTTCTTACTCCAGTATTGGAACTTGCATAGATTCACATGATTGAATCAGAGTAGTGAGCAGTACTTATGCACATTGTACCCATGTATGTCACAAAACACCAGCATATATAAAACATATATGTGTGTGTATATATATATATATATATATATATATATATATATATATATATATATACACACACACACATATATATACACACACACATATATACACACATACATATACACACACACACATATATACACACATACATATATATATATATATATAGGAATACTTCAAACAAAATACCGTATGTCAATCCCATCTTTACTTCTCTTCACTTTTCTCTATTTCACTTTCTTTTTTTTTTTTCTTTTTTTTTTTATAAAACATGAAAAGCCTTGAATCTGTAACCGAACATAAGAGACAAACAATGCGCATACCTGATCTAGGATGGAGGGATGAAAGATGGCTCACCTTCACCTGAAGAGGTTCCTGAGGACTGCTTGGCCCACTGCTACCTCTCTGAGATAGTGATTCCAAGCAGTAATGTCTTGTAAATGTATGGCAGCTCTTCCATGTTGCTGCTCTGCAAATGTCTTGCAGGGAAACCCCGCAAACAGCGCTGCTGAGGAAGAAACTGCACGCGTAGAATGAGCGTGTACTGATGAATGCAGAGGTTTATCCGCTGCTTGATGGCAGAAACAAATGGCTGAGACGATCCATCTGGATACACTCTGCTTGGAGAGTGGTTGGTCTCGTCTGGGTGCACTGTAAGCTACGAACAATTGATTAGAGTGGCAAAAGGACTTAGCTCTGTCCAAGTAGAATTTAACACATCTCTTAACGTCTAAGGAGTTTAATGCTCTTTCCGCAGGAGTAGGAGGATGTGGAAAAAAGGTTTTGAAAACTAAGGGCTCGTTGATGTGGAAGTCCGAAGGGACCTTCGGGATGAAACGCGGGTTTGTGCGCAGGAGTGGTCTGTCTTGTTTTATCTGTAAGAATGGCTCTTGTATGGAGCGGGCCTGTACCTCACTGACACGACCAGTAAAGCAACCTTCCAAGAAAGGAATTTCAGAGAAGCTCGATGAATCGGTTCAAACGGATGCTTCATCAAATGTGCTAAAACAATATTCAGGTTCCACGAGGGAGGATGAGGTCTGAATGGAGTAAAGACCCTGAAAAGTCCTTTAAAAAACAGTTTGATTAAACGAGAGGAATACAGCGAGGGTGAAGAGTCTGAGCACATGTATGATACTATTGCCGCCAGATGTAGCATTTTAGAGGAATGTGCAAGGCCTACTGCACTAAGTGCAATAAATACAGCAATATTTGCTCCGGCGGTGAGGATAGTGGATCAATTTTACGCTGAGGACACCAGAAACAAAATTGTGTCCATTTGCAAGAGTAAGCCTTATTAGTGCTATCCGCTCTAGCTCTTGACAAAATGTCCCTACATTCCTGTGGGATATTCAGATGTGCAAACTCCCTTTGCCCAGGAGCCATGCTGACAATCGCATCGACTGAGGATCCTGAGTTGCTCCTGTAGCAGTCGCATTTTTAGTCTGCAGAGAGGAACCAGAGGTTTGCATGATCACATCATGCCCAACAGGGATTTGAACAGGCGAACAGAAACGCAGCTTCTTCCCTGTATTGACTTTGCTAGTGTCAGTAACTTTTGTTGCCTCTCTACTGTGGGACACGCCATGGTGGATTGCGTGCCCAGGTTTGCCCCTAAAAAGGTGATACTGCGTGCTGGCAGAGGTTTGGACTTCTCCCAGTTGATGGTGAGGCCTAAACTGCTTAGCAAGGAAACACACCACCTTGTTGATCTGCGCGCTCCTGCGTAGGTGCTTGCTTTTATCAGAAAATCGTCGAGATATGGAAATATTTGGTGTTTCCTCCTCCTGAGGAAGGCTGCAATTGGCGCTAGGCATTTGGTGAATATCCTGAGAGCTGATTTTAGGCCAAAAGGGAGGACACGAAATTGAAAATGGATCCGGCTACCAGGAATCTCACATATTGATTGTGGGTAGGATGGATGGGAATGTGGAAATATGCATCTTTTAGGTCTAGTGTAGAAATGAAATCTCCCTGGTTCAGACGCAGGAGGACATCCTGGAGGCTTATGCGGAACGACTGCTTTTTTATGTAGATGTTTAGTTCTCGTAGGTCGAGGATTGGCCTCCAATCTTTCCACTTCTTGCAAATGAGAAAGAACCTGGAATAAAACCCTCTTCCTCGCTGTGACCGAGGTACCTTCTTCTAAAGCTCCTTTGAGGAGCATCTTGTTGAGCTCCCTCTTGAGTTGTTCTGGGAACCTTGAAGGAGTCCTGCGAGGAGGATTGGAGGGAGGCAGTTGGATAAACTCCAAAGTGTGGCCCTGTTTCACTAATTGGAGGACCCACTTGTCTGATGTGATGACTTGCCATTGCTTGAGGAACAGGGATATCCTTCTGCCTAGAACCAGAGGAAGAGAGTTGGGTGTAGCCGGCGCCTCAGATGTATCAGGCTCTACGAGCCGAGTCTTTAGCAGGGCGATTTGAGCGTCCCCTATTGCCAGATCTACCATAAGCTGCTTGCGGTGGTTGCTTTTGTGGCTAATATTGACAGAACTGTTGAGATGAGGAAGGATAGGTTGAATATCTATACTGCTGATATCCTCCTCTATATGAAGGCTGTCCACGTCCTCTAGTCCCTAATGATCTTGCCGTATCAATGATAGATTGTAAAGCCTCGTCAATATGTTTACCAAATAATGCCTGGCCATTGAAAGGTAGGTCTAAAATCTTATTCTGTACCTCAGGCCGGAATGATGTGGCCTTTAGCCAATCTTGTCTCCTAAGTACAGCCGCACCTGCGAGCTGTCAAAATGCTGTTGTGGCTATGTCCATTGCACAGTCTATGAGTTCCATTGACGTGCGCTGACCTTCTTGCAACATCTTCTTTGCCTCTGATCTTCTGTCCTCCGGTCAATATGTGGGGCGATGTCTGCCAATAGCTGTCTGTCGAACCTGGCTAACACCTCTAGTGAGTTAGCAGCTCTTATCACTAGGCTAGCCATCGAGGAGAACCTCTTCCCAATGTTGTCTAGCCGTTTACCTTCTTTGTCTGGAGGTGCAGAAATCGGAGCAGACAGATTCTTGGACTTCCTCTGTGCCGCCTGAGCCACCACTGAGTCTGGATGAGGATGGAAGAATAGAAATCCTGGGGCATCGTCTGGTGCCTTGTATTTTTTGTCCAAACGAGGCAGCACTGCTGTGACAGTAGCAGGATTGTGCATCACTTTTAGGCCTTCGTCCCATAAGTAGCTGACCAGCGGAATAGAGCGCAGAGTTTTGAAACGGCTCTTGAAAATCATAAAGAAAACAATCTGTCTGTTTTGACGGCATTGGCAAAGCGAGAAACGCTTAGCTGCTCTTTCCAGGAGATTATGAAATCCTCCGATGTCGTCTGGGGGGGGGGGGGGGGGGGGGGGGGGGGCAGGGGGACTCCACCTTTGACTGGGAAGGAGAAGGAGGAGCCGGAATAATGTTTTCAACCCACTCGGAATGAGTGTCAAGGAGCTCCCCTTCTTCGTGATCACCTTCTGACATGTAAGTGAGGTAAAGTCATATCCGGCGTAGCCACATTTGTTAAAGGGAAAAGAAGCCGGTCTCTGACGTGGAGTGGTAACCCCGGAGACGGGCGATGGAGGAGGTTGCTCCCCTTGAGGAGGAAAACACCTGCTGTAATCAGCCAGCACTGCTTGGAGGTCAGATAGTAAAGAGGTTGGAATGTACGCCCCTTCTTGATATTGTTGGTCTCCTCCATAGAACTGAGGGTCATAGGTTTCATCAAATTAGTCTTCGTCCTGATATTTGACGTTTAATTGAGATGGGCCATGGGCTGTCCCAAATGGTCCCTCGTCATCCGAGTCTTCATCTCCCTCTAACAAGTGCACTGGTATGAGAGAGGTCACCTTACTAGGTGAGGTGTGCTTTGGGGTAAGTCTTTCATGTGTTTTATGATGTTTTTCCCTCGTCGACGGAACAGACAGTCTTCGTCGACGGAGTCGGCGATGACGAACGCATGGAGATTTTGATCTATGACAGCCTTACTGAAGAGTCTATCGACGAGGTCGATGATAGTAAAGCCGATACAGTCATAACTGCCGTCAACTATGTTGAGGTGTAGATTTTCGTCGACGTTGAGGTCGCCGATGCCGCTCTCGTTGACGGCGGGGCACTCGAAGATATTGTCGTCAGAACTGTCGCCGACGGTGGAAGGGTATAAGTAGTCATTGGCGGTGAAAAAGCCCTCATCAACGATGAGTCCGTAGTCGACTGTACCTTTTTTGTAGACGTAGATGAAGGCCTTTTGAAAGGCACAGATGGAGGTACAGAGGATGACTTTTTATGCCTCTCAGAACTGCTGGCATGACCTCTCTCCCGTTTCCTGGAAGATTTTTGAGGTGAAGTAGATGGGCTGCGGCCATTGTAAGACCCTGAGGCAGTCTTTTTGTGGGCTTCTCGATTGTTGGGACGGAGATCTTGTGTCTGATCTCGCCCTTTTTGATGACTTTTTAGATATTGAAGAGTCATCACTATCAGAGTCAGAGACTGGATTCTCTCTGTATTTCAGTTTTTGCAGCCAAATCAATAATCTGCCTTCTATATCCTGAAGAGTCTTAGAGGAAAAGGTACGACAAACCTTACAGTCCTTGGCTGAGTAGTCTAGATAGAAGCAGTATATACAATCCTGATGAGGGTCTTCAGAATGTAGTCTCTTACCACAAGTTTTGCAATTTCTGAATAATCCCTTCTTCTCTTTGTCAGACTAGTTGGAGGTGTTATTCCAATCAGTTAGAAGACGTTTTTCACAGAGAAAAATGTTCAAGCTAATCCAAAAGGTGTGAATAAAGAGCAGAGCTCTGAGGAGACTCCCTAGCACGACGTGCGGTAGAAGGTTTGAGGTGCTGGATCTTCTCTCAGGAGTATTCTAGAGGGTGGTGTCGTCTGATTGGTGGATGCTCAAGTTTGATCCTTTTCCTAAAAATGACTGATAGACTGTTTAAATGAAGAGGCTTAGGGCCATTTTGTTAATATATTTCAACACTACTTGTGTAATTTGTACCGAGGGCTCCCATTTCGACGACGGGTAATGATTCAAGCATGTGAATCTATGAAAGTTCCAATACTGGAGTAATTCCACAATCTTGTGTGTGGTGGAATTAAGAATTCTGGGTCAGGGTGACTCCCCGAAGGAATGGTCATTTATGGGGGTGTAGTGACCCCAAGGGTAGGTATCCCATTACTACTACCTTTTGCCCCCCTTAACGCCCACTAAAGTGAATATTTAGGGGCTTCTCTGCATCACACCACGAAAGAACTGCGAGGCCTGGGCCCACTAAAAACCTACCCTGGACAGCACCACTGCAGCTGAGACGTCTGGCCTGAGCTGGAGAGGGCCAAAGTTGCCAATGTGGTTCCCAAGACCTCCAGAGAAGAAGCCCACCCCGAGCTTGCCCTCTGTGGACTTCCCAATGGCATCTGCTGCCTGATTCTGCAGATCCCCTTTCACCTCGATGGACTCCTGTGATGGAGACCTCATGGTTCACTGCACCTCTGCACCCGGATGCCCCAGAAAAGGGGAAGACGACCAGGCTTGTGAGATCCAAGCCCACCTGTTGGTTTGGCCAGACTGGACCCCCAGTCCACGCCTACAGCCTGTTTCTATGGGCCCCAGTCACTGCAAGTGCCCCTAGTAACGGTAAACCCGACGATCCAAAACACCTCTGCACCCAGACGCCCCGGACCAAGAAGAACAGGAACACCCCTGCAGCAACTTTGTGACCGAATCGATCACCATAGACTTACACAGGACACAACGCAGAACTGAACCCCGCCGCCCCTATACCGCCTAAGGTGACCTGTCAGTGTGGCAATGGACCATGCCCCACACTTACCCTACCCTGTGTCCAGGAGATTGGTCTCATAAGTCGCTGTACTATACCTGTATGCAGTGTTTGTTCTTCCTCCATAGGCTAACATTACAGCATCTGAAAAATGCAGTCAACGCCTGCAAATTAAAAATTCATAACCTGAAAAGTACTAACCTGATTCTGGTTATCTTAGTATCAAAGTCAGTATAAAAGTAGGTGTTATTTTTATAAACTGGAATTCTTTGAGTTAGAATCTCACTGTACAAGTGTGTGCCTTACATGCTTAGCACTACTCTCCGATATGCCTCTGCTTAACCACACTACCAATAAAAGAACATTTGGGATGTCACTTGTGCCTCGGCGATACCTCTCGGGTTTGCCTGGTCTCTTTGCATTGTCCACTTCATTTTGATTCACAATATAAAGAGCCTCCTTCCTACAACTACCCTATGTTTTTTCAGTGGCAGTAAACTTTGAACACGAAGTAGAGAAATGCGTCACCTGTCTCTTCTTGATTGTGCTGGGTTTAATTTTCAAAAAATATTTTATGGCCACGTGGCAGGTGGCTCACAAACCTCCCTCACCAGAATACTTGCCATCACATTGAGATTAATATTTGAATGATTTCATGTCCAGATAGTGAAGAAGGAAATACAACAGACACCCCTATCCAAGTCAACTGTCACATCTTTTCTATTGGTTAAAAAAAAAAAAGAAAACTGGTAGGCAAACAGCCGTCAAAAAAATCCTTAAGGGTTTAAAAAAAAAAACAGCAGAGCTACAGAAGCACTCCTCCTGGTTTTCACTCTGACCAAAGCAAAACCAAAATAAAATGAAATTAAAATGGCAAAACCAAAATAAAATAAAATGGACTGAGTGTTGAAGCTTTTCAAAACTCTCACCCCCAGTCACAGACCTGGGTTTAATCCATCATTATTCTGCTCACCACGTCTTCCAAGTTTAGACCCAGCCATATGCAAATCAGTCTTGACCCTTCTCCCCAAGGGAAGAGTCCAGCCCAAACTGCCAAGCTAGGTCTCCCTGGACAGCAAACAAGGATCCTGGGACCGGTTTCGAAGTATCACCCCTCTCAGCCAGGTTAGCTTGAATCCAGTGGCGCAGTGGGCCAGGGAGCCATGTCTGGGCATACCCTTGCCACTTAGGCCACACATAGCAAAACCAAAATAAAATGAGGGATGGAGTATTAAAACTTTTCAAACACTAACCCCCAGTCACAGATCCGGGTTTAATCCATTGTTACCCTACTGATCATGACAAAAAATAAGTCATTCATTTGATGTAGCTTCTTTAGAGCCGATCCCTGTGACAAGACAGGTACAGAAGAAACACCAGATCAGTTTTGCACATTTAGGCCTCAGAGAAGGTAATAGCGCGAGTCCTGCGAAATAATGAGCACAGGACCCATGCAGTCACATGTATTTACCAGCAGCTGAGAATAATTAAATTTTAAATTTTCCAGTCCCTTAAGTGATGGGTATGCCCAGCCGATTGTCTTGTACCAAACTTTGCCACAAGAACCAAGTTATTCCTTACTGATTGTTCTGTGGAGCCTGTTCTTGTGGACATAGGACCCCTTCTGACATTTATGGCTAATTTTACTTCTGGAGCAGGACCAATGATGATATGCATATGGCTGGTTTGTGTCAGAGGTTGCACAGTGAGTGTAAAAAAAAGAAAAAAAAAATTATATATATATATATATATAAAAAACAAAATTCTTTTAATACATAGTGGACTAGATTGCAGGCCCACCTAACTACAAGTACACTCATTAATTTAATGAATCCACCCATACATTTTTTCCTACCCAAATCAAATCTAAGCATGCAGGACAGAGTTTCAGCAAGATACGAATATGGCAAACCAAGAGCAAATCATTGGGGGAAGGGACCTACCTACCCGAATACAGGAAAAAGACTCTCCGGCCGTGAATCAAAATGAAAATACTTTTTATGTAAATATTCAAACGTACGCTTACCTGAAAATGATGGTGGATACTGGCAAAAGACACTACTTTTCAGGGCATCTTTTTCGGCTGGTTCAAATAATAAATGTGCAACAGAGGTTTCAAAGCCAAGCTCCTATGAGAAAAGAGACAACTGTTAGCAGGGGAAAAAAAATCTCCTTAAAATGACTATCCTCCGGTTAATTTGTATCCTAGTCAAATTTGATGAACCCTGTGATCCAATTACAAATCTGTTCAACAAATGAAGTATCCATGAATAGAGCTCCTTTGTAAGAAGGAACTTCAGTAAAACGTATTCCAAACTTTCCCCAAGCTAATCTCAGAAAGAAAGGGTTTTACATTACTTTGCTACAAGTTTTCATTTAAATTTGAAGAACTGCTAATAAATTGGAATAAAGTCAACATTATCGTGCTTCATATAATGGAGACTTTAATTTTACCTAGTGCTTGCAGATTTCTATACCCTAGTTACTGAAATACGGCAACATTTCTTTTTTGAAGAAAATGAAATGTAAAACAGTGTGTAAAGAAATGGCTCCCTGTTGCAGTTACCCCCCACTTTTTGCCTGATACTGACTTGACTGAGAAGTGTGCTGGGACCCTGCTAACCAGGCCCCAGCACCAGTGTTCTTTCACCTAAAATGTACCATTGTCTCCACAATTGGCACAACCCTGGCACCCAGGTAAGTCCCTTGTAACTGGTACCCCTGGTACCAAGGGCCCTGATGCCAGGGAAGGTCTCTAAGGGCTGCAGCATGTCTTATGCCACCCTAGGGACCCCTCACTCAGCACAGACACACTGCTTGCCAGCTTGTGTGTGCTGGTGCCTTACAGCCCTAAGGCAGGGTGCACTAAACCACAGGTGAGGGCATATGTGCATGAGCACTATATGCCCCTACAGTGTCTAAGCAAAACCTTAGACATTTTAAGTGCAGGGTAGCCATAAGAGTATATGGTCTGGGATTCTGTCAAAAACGAACTCCACAGCTCCATAATGGCTACACCGAATACTGGGAAGTTTGGTATCAAATTTCTCAGAATAATAAACCCACACTGATGCCAGTGTTGGATTTATTAAAAAATGCACACAGAGGGCATCTTAGAGATACCCCCTGTATTTTACCCAATTGTTCAGTGCAGGACTGACTGGTCTGTGCCAGCCTGCTGCTGAGAGACGAGTTTCTGACCACATGTGGTGAGGGCCTTTGTGCTCTCTGAGGACAGAAACAAAAGCCTGCTCTGGGTGGAGGTGCTTCACAGGAGAGATAATGAGAAAAACAAGGAGGAGTCACTGGCCAGTCAGGACAGCCCCTAAGGTGTCCTGAGCTGAGGTGACTGACTTTTAGAAATCCAGATGGAGGATTCCCCCAATAGGATTAGGGATGTGCCCCCATCCCTCAGGGAGGAGGCACAAAGAGGGTGTAGATACCCTCAGGGCTAGTAGCCATTGGCCTAAACACCCCCCTAAATTCAGTATTTAGGGGCTCCCCAGAACCTAGGAACTCAGATTCCTGCAACCTAAGAAGAAGAGGACTGCTAAGCTGAAAAACCCTGCAGAGAAGACGGAGACACCAACTGCTTTGGCCCCAGCTCTACCGGCCTGTCTTCCCCCTTCTAAAGACACTGCTCCAGCGACGCTTTCCCCAGGGACCAGCGACCTCTGAATCCTCAGAGGACTGCCCTGCACTAGAAGGACCAAGAACTCCCGAGGACAGCGGCCCTGTTCACCAAAGACTGCAACTTTGAAACAAAGCAGCAACTTTGAAACAACTTGCGTTTCCCGTCGGAGAACAATCACTTCAGGGAGGACTCCCCGGCGACTGCGAGACCTTGAGTAGCCAGACTTGCCCCCCCTGAGCCCCTACAGCGACGCCTGCAGAGGTAAACCTGAGGCTCCCCCTGACCGCGACTGCCTGCTCCTCAGATCCCGACGCCTGGTAAAGACTCTGCACCCACAGCCCCCAGGACCTGAAGGATCCGAACTTCAGTGCAGGAGTGACCCCCAGGAGGCCCTCTCCCTTGCCCAGGTGGTGGCTACCCTGAGGTGCCTCCACCCCCTTGCCTGCATCGCTGAAGAGACCCCTTGGTCTCCCATTGAAACCTATTGGAAACCCGACGTGTGTTTGCACACTGCACCCGGCTGCCCCCGTGCTGCTGAGGGTGTACTTTCTGTGCTGACTTGTGTCCCCCCCGTGCCCTACAAACCCCCCCTGGTCTGCCCTCCGAAGACGCGGGTACTTACCTGCTGGCAGACTGGAACCGGGGCACCCCCTTCTCCATTGAAGCCTATGCATTTTGGGCACCACTTTGACCTCTGCACCTGACCGGCCCTGAGCTGCTGGTGTGGTAACTTTGGGGTTGCTCTGAACCCCCAACGGTGGGCTACCTTGGACCCAAACTTGAACCCCATAGGTGGTTTACTTACCTGCAAAAACTAACTAACTCTTACTCCCCCCAGGAACTGTTGAAAATTGCACTGTGTCTAGTTTTAAAATAGCTATATGTGATTTATTTGAAAACTGTGTATGCTATTTTGATTATTCAAAGTTCCTAAAGTACCTACCTGCAATACCTTTCATTTGAAGTATTACATGTAAAATTTGAACCTGTGGTTCTTAAAATAAACTAAGAAAATATATTTTTCTATACAAAAACCTATTGGCCTGGAATTGTCTTTGAGTGTATGTTCCTCATTTATTGCTTGTGTATGTACAACAAATGCTTAACACTACTCCTTTGATAAGCCTACTGCTCGACCACACTACCACAAAATAGAGCATTAGTATTATCTCTTTTTGCCACTATCTTACCTCTAAGGGGAACCCTTGGACTCTTCCTTACTTTGAAATGGTGCATACAGAGCCAACTTCCTACACAGTGCCTACAAATGCCACTAAAACAAGGTACATCAAGACAATGTGCAACATCTAAAATTTCTTAAACATGTCACGTTTCATTATATTTATTGCATCTAGCCATTTGTGTACTTGTCTGTATAACGATATGACAAAGCAAAACAATTGCTGTCATTCAATCAAGTCAGAATCAAAGGTACCAGTGAAACTCCTCTAAGCGTTATCCGATTGTTCACGGATACAATTTTGGTGTAACAATCAACTCTGGTTGAACCAGCTACCATTTACAAATATTCAACAACTAATTCAGCACAACTTCCGAAGCATAAGCTGGCTGGCCTGTACACAGTTTTCATTAACCAACTAGTGCCACTGCAGGCCTGAAATGGCTTTAGTCATTAACCACTGTCTGACAGGACAATGTATTTCAGCCGTACTGGTCTTTTCATCTAGTGCAATCAGCAACAGTCTAAAGTAATAAAACGGTAAAACAGCTCTAAACCCGTAACTTTATTTTAAATGTACATTTTAGCTTTATATAGCACATTCACATCATTAAGACAGCTCAGTGAGTTAAGCAACGTATGCATATATGCGCGTAGCCTGCCATTACAGGTATAACCCTCAAAAAACTGCTCTCAGCCCTTTCATCTTTCAGAGAGTATGCTGAAACAGGTCGGTAAATAAATGTTATTTTCAGCACTAAAAAAATTGCAAAAGGCCAGTCGTCAGTGCAGATGTGGAAGTTTCAACAAAGTAGCTGTAGTGTTTTTGCAAAATAAAATAACTGGAGTAGGAATAACTATTGTCCCCATGGTTAAAAGTGCATAATTGCCATTAATGAGAATCTATGTCTAAGCCAGCCTTCGGAGCAGACCTTGGACGAAAACAGCTTTGTTCCAGACACCAGCTTTCAGTTTCCATTCCTACTCAAGGATAAAACTTTCTATTAGACCTGCTCATCTACTCACAATTCGAGACCTAGTTAGACTGCAGCAAGAGGTCTGCTGAGCGGCCCTTTTTAAGCCTGAGATTTTGGCAATAACAAGAGTAGAGAGAAGAGTTAGCTGAGCCCTATTTCAGATGCTGCTAGCACATGGTCACTCAGGTTTGGATAACCGTAAGTTGATTGGGTAGAAAGGAGAGCTTCAAATGAAATGACACATTCAGTCACATAGGAAACCCCAAGAAACAACCCGATTTTTTACGAAATACAAAGTAACTTAGGCAAACGTCTATAAACGTATTAAAAAACAATCAAGACAAGCTCTCCTCAAACTTCAAATTAAGATGCAAGACAAAACATGAAAATTCAGCAGTGTGTTATGGTATCCCTGCACTTAGAGTAAAAAATAATCGTATAAATTACCCTACAAAGAATCGGGACAACGTTAATGCTAGATTCCTTATAAAAGAGCAATGTATGAATTTCTGTTTTTGATTGACAATGACATTTTGGTTTTGTACTTACTAGGAGTGGCTTGGGAGGAAATGTATTTCCTGACAACATTTTACAGAAATGTTTTTCCTACAAAAACGCTTTTAAAGGACAGTTTTGCATCGTAAAAATGTGTTGAGATCCCTCGCATGGGTGGGACTTATTATCCTTTATGAAAATGATACACTACCATGTTGGAGACTCTGGTCCAATATTTTCAGACACAATGGCTATGGCAGAAACCATAATTACCATAACTTTAAATTAAGTGCTCTCCTCTGCACTTTAACATTTAGACTAAAATCAATTCATACTCATTCTACCCCCCCATGGTCGAGGACAAAATAGGGGCAAGAAACAGCCACAGATAACCCCTTATGTGGACTCTTATAGGGTTTCCGAAACATAAAGGGCACCATACAGCTTATTAATACACTAAAGGTAAACATATAACTGAATTTTGCAGCAAAGCTGGTATGCAAGTTTAAAAGAGCTAAGAGTTTGGCTGCTCTGCTTCCAAACATAACCTTAAATTGAACTGAAATCGGGGGCCAGCTATTAATGGAAAACAGACCACACAGTCCATACAGAACATAGTTCATTAAAGTGCATTTGTATCACTCACAAAAACTAACGAGGATAATCAAGAGCACAACATGCTATTTTCAAGACAACTAAATATATGTTACTTACCGAATGTTTAATGGCATTAAAAGGTGAATGTCCAAGTTCTTTCTTCCATTTGCTTTCCCACGCTTGCTGTTGGTCAAATATCGATTTGTTTACAGACACCAGATGGTCATGCCTGATTTTGTACCTGCAAGATGTCAAACACATTGGAAACAGATACAATGACAATAATGCATCATGGTGTTTAAAGTAGCCAAAAATCTGCAGAAAGAACATAATCGTTTTTCACCCATTTTGTTGTAGAAAATTACCATAAGGAGGAAGGCTGTTTTAAGCAAATATATAATGAAGACAGACTGGGCTGCCACAAAGGTGCTCAAAAAGAAAATTCTTTCGAATTCTGTGTTTTGCAAGTTTATAAATTTGTACTGGTTCAAGTCCCATTTCGAATTCTAACCTTTGCTTTGAGTAAGTTAAAATCACCCCCCTCGCCCTGACCCAAAAAAACAAGTTACTTACCTGTACATTGTGGTTCTCCGTGTATGTTTCCTGCATCTTTCATAGATTCATGTGCTTGAATCTTCATCATCGAGGTCCTGCCGTAATTATAATAAGTAGTAGAAAACAAAGCATTATACTGAAAAGCTCGAAGGAGTGACACTTATTTTAGAAAGAAGCCAACTTCAACCAATTAGTGAGCAGTTCTTGAATCATCTTTCCCCTACAGGGTCCTCACACCTCAGATGTCTAAGCACAAGTGATCAGGATAGATACATGAGGAATCCAATGTAGTGAGACCCTTACAGGGGATAGTCACATGTGACACCGAAAGATATCAATTCTGGAGAACCCATGTGCGACTAAGTAACTTATGCCTGAATGTGAATCTTAAGCATTAACATACCTGACAAAATATGAAGAAAATGCAGAGGTGGGAAACATACAAAGTACAAAATGCTAATTTTATATTTATGAAAGAAAAAAAGAATAAGGGTGCTCACCTCATAGGAATACGTTGTGAAGAACTGCTTGGCCCACAGCCAAATCCTGGCTGTTGGTAGCATCTAGAAAATATTGCCTAGTGAACATATGCCCATTTGTCCTTGTGTCTGCTCAGCATATATCTGGTAATGGCACTATAGCAAATAATGCAGTGGAGGTTTCCACACCTATTGGTAAACGAGACCTAAACTTAGTCCTCCGTGGTCTTTCTGAGGTGTCATGACAAAAGGCACAAGCCGCCAATACCCATCTAACTATACAAAGTTGTTTTAAAGGCTTGCCGTTTTCATGGAGGTGCAAAAGCAACTTTAATTTGGTCAGACTTACAAAGGGAATTAGTTATTTTAATATAACATTTGAGTCTTCTTTTAATGTCCAGAAACTGAAGTACCCTTATGGCTTCAATTCTATATACTCTAGAAATATGTTTTTAAGACAATGGGCTTGTTTAGGTGAAAATCTGCTGGAACCTTACGAAGGAAGTGAAGGTTACTTCTAAAAATAACATTCTTTAATTGCATGTATGATTGTTTAATTGTAAAAGCCTGTATTCCACTAATCGTCCTCACTGATGTCAATGGTAACAGAAGGGCCATTTTCCATTAAAGATACTCAACATCGCCCGCCTTGTGAATAAGCTAGAAAGGCCCTCACATTAAGTGAGCCAATACTGTATTTAGCTGCCATGGAATTGGCTGTTTTTTTTTTTTTTTTTTTTTTCTTTTTGTTTTTTTAACCAGAGGCTAAGCTCTTAACAGGTCTCGTAAAAATTCCCTCATCAGTCCGTCAGACCATGAGGACCTCTGGTTCCAGGAATTTCTAAATCTAGATAACTCTACAAGGTGAACTTTAACTTAGTTATGCAAGAAGACAGACTGAACTAAACTGAGTAAATATGATAACACTTGCGCTGAAGGGGAAGAAAGGAAGGCAAGAGTTGGAGGAGCAACAATTGCAGAATCATAGCCATTTCAGCCTATTTGCTCTAGCTGTAGAGGCAGCTCTTGCTTCAGCAAGGATGCCTCTGTACTTTTGTGGTATATTTAGCTGATGGACTATTCAGGACACTGGCAGACAATAATCTTAAGAGGTAGAGGGGCAAGGATAGGTTACACACATTTCACTCATACCCATTAATTCACATATGCACACCTATTCACAACACTCACTAACAAAATAAACATTCATGCATGCACACACCATACCGAAGAAGGAAGGGAAAAAAAACATTACACCAGCAGCTCTCACAGGGAAGCCTTGGTTGGACTGCTGCCTTCCCTCATTGGCTAACCTAAGGTCAGCCAATGAGGGAAGGCAGCAGTCCCAACTTGTCAGAGTGGGATGGGGTCAGTAAGACTGCTGACCCCACCCAACTCTGACAAGGTGTCACCGATTTGACACTCATTCCTGGGCGCTTCAGGGCTTAAAACTGAAGCGCCGAGGTCCGAAGCAAATCAGTGATGTTCCCCCTCGTCATGAGGAGGACCTCGAGGCACCTTTGCTAGGCTAAAGAAGTCACGCCCACCGGGCTGTGACTTCTTTAGCCCAGCAAATTTCAGCTTACTCAGCCAAGAGTTTGCACATTCAGCGCATGACAGCTCTTGTCTGCCTGACCTGAACCAGAAGAGAATCTGTCAGGCTGACTTTTGTTCAGCCTGACAAATACTCCTCACATCAGGAAAAAGGTAGGGGGGGTGTGGCCCCTCATCCCGTACGAACAGGGCACTCAGGAGACAGGAAGTTAAGGTGAGTGATTCTGGATTTGAGTGAGTTTCCCAGCCATTGTTCATAGAACGCATTCCTGGGACTGGTCAGAGTGGAATGTGTTGCTGTTTCGACATATGTTCTGTGACCCAAAACCACCTTGATCAAGCTGTGGATATTAGAATGACATGGCATGGTTTCCTCTTTATCTTTTTGGGTAGCTAAGGAACCAAAGGAAGAAGATGAAAGGCCTATACAAATATTCCCATCCATGCAATCTAAACGGTGATCCCCAATGATCTTTTTGTGGGTAAATCTGTTTCCATAAAATCTGCATTTCCAATTGAGAGGATTAAAAAATGGCTCTAGACATGCGCTCCCCCACTTGCAAAAACTTTGACAGCTGAATGTGGGACAACTCCCACTTGTGGCATTCCTTTGAAGATCTGCTCAGATCGTCTGCCTACTGGTTATTTGTACTATATACATGCTCTACTTTTAAGGATATTGTGAAATGTAAGATGTAATTCCAAATATCTGGTGCTTTCTTGGGTAGGAGGTATGATTTTGTTCCCCCTTGTTTAAGTAAAACATTGTGGTCATATTGTCTGTGTGAAACAGTACAGTAGATCCTTTTATTCTTGGGAAAAACGCATGGAGTCCAAAAATTACCACCCTTAATTCTAAGAATTGTATGGGTCCCGTTTTCCATGAATGACCATTTCTCACTCACTTCGAGGTCTTGCAGAAGAGCTCCCCATCCCTCCATGGAAGCATCTGATGTCATTACAAAGTGTGGTTATTTGTAGAAGAATGTTAAAGTCATGGAAACATTTCCTTTCTTCATTTACCATTGCATAGCTGTGTTAATTTCCAATGTTACTGTGATGACATAATCGAATGGTCCAGTTACCTGAAGTGGTCGACAACTGAAAATTAATAGAATGAAAGACATCATTCCCAGGAATGATTTGTATTGTCTGATTGAAATGTTTTGTTGGGTTTTTTTTTTGAAAGCACATAAGCCATTCTTACCATTTGGGAGTTCTCTCCTTTGTAGGAAAAGGCTTCTATTACTTTGCATCAAGTATTGCCTCTAGGAATGTAACTTGTGTGCTTGGAACAAGGCAGGATTCTTCTTTGTTGAAGATTTGGAGACAGGATTTTTGTTGAACAAACTGCTTCCTAGCATAGAGTTTCTTTTATCAGCCAGTCATCTAAATTGGGGAATTTCTGGTGTATGTTTCTTCTCAAGTATGTTGCTACCGAAGCAATACATGTAGTAAATATTCTTGAGGGACCTTTTAACCTAAAAGGAAAGACTGGGAATTGGCAGTCACAACCTGCCACCTCAAGATACTTCCTGTGTTTAGATAGATGGGGATATGGAAGTAGGCATCTAGAAAATCTAACAATACTATAAAATTCCCCTGGCTGCAGGAGTTGCAGTATTTCCTGCAGCATAATCATTCTCAGTTACTGCTTTTTGAGTAATTTATTGAGCTGTGGCAGATCCAAAATCTGCCTTCAACTTCTAGTTTTTTTTTCCCCGTATGAGAAAAAAAGCTGGAGTAGACACCTGTGCTTAAGTGTACAAGTGGAACTTGTTCTACTGCTTCCCTGTGCATAAGCGACTATTTCTTACTTTAACAGACAAAGGTGTAGGTGTGGCCTACTGTGAGCTGGATTTCAGGAGGTTTCTAAATAGACTCCATGGTGACTGTGTTGAATGATGTCTAACACCCATTTTCGTAAATGTTGAATAGTGTTGCTTACAATTGAGGAAGCGGACTATGAAGGGGCAACCAGTGTCCTAACACGGGTCACTGTCTTCTGGAAGACTCATGTTCCCTTTTCCATGCCAGTAGATTTTCATCTGGAAGCGTTTCTGCTGCAGGCGGCAAATGTCAGTATTGATGTGCCAGTGGCTGGCAATATCCCTGCAAAAATTGCCCATACGGCTGAGATCTGTTGGTTTGCTTACTGACAGTAACTGGGCCCAGCTATTGTATTTGGGACACAACACGTTACGGTAAAGCAGGACTCCTCTCCAGCTAGCAGACAAGAATGCAGAAAAATATCAACAATTGTTGTATGGTGCTATTGAGGTGGATTCTCACCTTCTGGAAAACGTTTGTAATAATTGTTAGGCATCTGGCAAAGATCTGATACCAGAGCCAGAGGAACATGAATCATTTGTTCTTAATGACGGTTCTTCAAAGGTGTAGTCATAAGGAAACTCCTTTTCGAGCTCCTCATATAATCTTGTTCTGTCCTGCTCTCTTTAAATTACATTTTATCAGGCAAGAAAGTTATTTTCTTCCTCTTCTGCAGACGTCTCTTGAAATTTTACATGCAGTTACAACATGCTACTTGTGGCCCCAAAAGGTCTAGTATCATCCATTTCTCCCATCTCCAAATAACAGACAGGTGGCAATGGTGAAACCTTACTTGGTGATGTTTGATATGGTTTCAGTGTGTGAGTAACACTCACCGAAGTGCCATCAACTGTGCCAGCTCTGATGGTGCAAGCGAGACGATGTTAGAAAAAAAAAAAAGAAAAGAAAAAGGTCTGGCACAGGTGCAAGCAATGTAGTCAAAGTCTGAAGCAACTGACGGAATGGCAGTCTTGAGGCTTGTGTGGTCATTAAAGTTGTCATCGATACTAAACAACAAGGATGGTATAGATATAGCGGTCGTGTCATCCTTGTAGACAACATCATAGCCATTGATGGTGTCACTGACAGTCTCATCAACTGTTGTCGCTGATGCACCAGTAGGTGCTTGAGGCAGAGATAGATAGATAGATAGATAGATAGATAGATAGATAGATAGATAGATAGATAGATAGATAGATAGATAGAGAAAATGTCACATACCCAGTGTACATCTGTTCGTGGCATGAGACGCTGCAGATTCACATACTGTGCATTATCTTGCCATCTAGTGTTGGGCTCGGAGTGTTACAAGTTGTTTTTCTTCAAAGAAGTCTTTTCGAGTCACAAGACCGAGGGACTCCTCCCTTTCGGCTCCATTGCGCATGGGTGTCGATTCCATCTTAGATTGTTTTCCCCGCAGAGGGTGAGGTAGGAGTTGTGTATATAGTAAAGGTGCCCATGCAATGGAGTAAGTATGTATGTACATAATGTGTATAAGAATAGTATATATTTACAAATTTACAAGGTTCATTCAACTTACAAAGGCTACAGGCTCCCGGGGAGGTGGGAGGGCGCATGTGAATCTGCAGCGTCTCATGCCACGAACAGATGTATACTGGGTAAGTGACATTTTCCGTTCGATGGCATATGTAGCTGCAGATACACATGCTGTGCATAGACTAGTAAGCAGTAATCTCCCCAAAAGCCGTGGCTTAGCCTATAGGAGTTGAAGTTGTCTGAAATAATGTTCTTAATACAGCCTGTCCTACTGTGGCTTGTTGTGTTGTTAACACATCTACACAGTAATGTTTTGTGAATGTATGAGGCGTAGACCATGGGGCTGCCTTACAGATTTCTGTCATAGGTATATTCCCTAGAAAAGCCATTGTTGCGCCTTTTTTCCTAGTGGAGTGCGCCTTTGGTGTAATAGGTAGATCTCTTTTGGCTTTGATATAGCAGGTTTGAATACATTTCACTATCCATCTGGCAATGCCTTGTTTGGATATTGGATTTCCTGCATGAGGTTTTTGGAAGGCTACAAACAATTGTTTTGTGAAAATGTTTTGTTCTATCAATGTAATACATTAGTGCTCTTTTAATGTCTAACATATGTAAGGTTCGTTCGGCTACTGAGTGTGTAGGAAGTTGGCTCTGTAGGCACTATTTCAAAGTAAGGAATAGTATGCACAGAGTCCAAGGGTTCCCCATTAGAGGCAAGATAGTGGCAAAAAGAGATAATACTAATGCTCTATTTTGTGGTAGGGTGGTCGAGCAGTAGGCTTATCAAAGGAGTAGTGATAAGCATTTGTTGTACATACAAACAGGCAATAAATGAGGAACACACACTCAGAGACAAATCAGGCCAATAGGTTTTGTTATAGAAAAATATATTTTCTTAGTTTATTTTGAGAACCACAGGTTCAAATTCTACATGTAATATCTCATTTGAAAGGTATTGCAGGTAAGTACTTTAGGAACTTTGAATAATCACAGTAGCATATATACTTTTTACATAAAACACAATAAGCTGTTTTAAAAGTGGACACAGTGCAATTTTCACAGTTCCTGGGGGAGGTAAAGTAATGTTAGTTTTTGCAGGTAAGTAAACCACCTACGGGGTTAAGATTGGGGTCCAAGGTAGCCCACCGTTGGGGGTTCAGAGCAACCCCAAAGTCACCACACCAGCAGCTCAGGGCCGGTCAGGTGCAGAGTTCAAGGTGGTGCCCAAAACGCATAGGCTTCAATGGAGAGAAGGGGTGCCCCGGTTCCAGTCTGCCAGCAGGTAAGTACCCACGTCTTCGGAGGGCAGACCAGGGGGGTTTTGTAGGGCACCGGGGGGGGGGGGGGGGGGACAAAAGTCCACACAATGTACACCCTCAGCAGCGCGGGGGCGGCCGGGTGCAGTGTGTAAACAAGCATCGGGTTCGCAACGTAAATCAATGGGAGACCAAGGGGTCTCTTCAGCGGTGCAGGCAGGCAAGGGGGGGGGGCTCCTCGAGGTAGCCACCACCTGGGCAAGGGAGAGGGCCTCCTGGGGGTCACTCCTGCACTGAAGTTCCGATCCTTCAGGTGCTGGGGGCTGCGGGTGCAGGGTCTTTTCCAGCCGTCGGGATTTTAGAGTCAGGCAGTCGCGGTCAGGGGGAGCCTCGGGATTCCCTCTGCAGGCGTCGCTGTGGGGGCTCAGGGGGGACAACTTTGGTTACTCACAGTCTCAGAGTCGCCAGAGGGTCCTCCCTGAGGTGTTGTTTCTCCACCAGTAGAGTCGGGGTCGCCGGGTGCAGTGTTGCAAGTCTCACGCTTCTTGCGGGGATTGAGGGTCTTTAAATCTGCTCCTCTGTAACAAAGTTGCAGTCTTTTTGGAGCAGGTCCGCTGTCCTCTGGAGTTTCTTGTTCCTCTTGAAGCAGGGCAGTCCTCTGAGGATTCAGAGGTCGCTGGTCCTTGAGAGAGCGTCGCTGGAGCAGGTTTCTTTAGAAGGCAGGAGACAGGCCGGTAGGACTGGGGCCAAAGCAGTTGGTGTCTTCTTTCTTCTTCTGCAGGGGTTTTTCAGCTCAGCAGTCTTCTTCTTCGGTAAGTTGCAGGAATCTAAATTCTTAGGTTCAGGGAAGCCCTTAAATACTAAATTTAAGGGCATGTTTAGGTCTGGGGGGTTAGTAGCCAATGGCTACTCGCCCAGAGGGTGGGTACACCCTCTTTGTGCCTCCTCCCAAGGGGAGGGGGTCACATTCCTATCCCTATTGGGGGAATCCTCCATCTGCAAGATGGAGGATTTCTAAAAGTTAGAGTCACTTCAGCTCAGGACACCTTAGGGGCTGTCCTGACTGGCCAGTGACTCCTCCTTGTTATTCTCATTATCTCCTCCGGCCTTGCCGCCAAAAGTGGGGCCGTGGCCGGAGGGGGCGGGCAACTCCACTAGCTGGAGTGCCCTGCGGTGCTGGAACAAAGGGGGTAAGCCTTTGAGGCTCACCGCCAGGTGTTTCAGCTCCTGCCTGGGGGAGGTGATAGCATCTCCACCCAGTGCAGGCTTTGTTACAGGCCACAGAGTGACAAAGGCACTCTCCCCATGTGGCCAGCAACATGTCTCGAGTGTGGCAGGCTGCTAGAACCAGTCAGCCTACACGGGTAGTTGGATTAGGTTTCAGGGGGCACCTCTAAGGTGCCCTCTGGGGTGTATTTTACAATAAAATGTACACTGGCATCAGTGTGCATTTATTGTGCTGAGAAGTTTGATACCAAACTTCCCAGTTTTCAGTGTAGCCATTATGGTGCTGTGGAGTCCGTGTTTGACAGACTCCCAGTCCATATACTCTTAGGGCTACCCTGCACTTACAATGTCTAAGGTTTGGCTTAGACACTGTAGGGGCACAGTGCTCATGCACTGGTGCCCTCACCTATGGTATAGTGCACCCTGCCTTAGGGCTGTAAGGCCTACTAGAGGGGTGACTTATCTATACTGCATAGGCAGTGTGAGGTTGGCATGGCACCCTGAGGGGAGTGCCGTGTCGACTTACTCTTTTTGTTCTTACCAGCACACACAAGCTGGTAAGCAGTGTGTCTGTGCTGAGTGAGGGGTCCCCAAGGTGGCATAAGATATGCTGCAGCCCTTAGAGACCTTCCCTGGCATCAGGGCCCTTGGTACCAGGGGTACTAGTTACAAGGGACTTACCTGGATGCCAGGGTGTGCCATTTGTGGAATCAAAAGTACAGGTTAGGGAAAGAACACTGGTGCTGGGGCCTGGTTAGCAGGCCTCAGCACACTTTCAATTCAAAACATAGCATCAGCAAAGGCAAAAAAAGTCAGGGGGTAACCATGCCAAGGAGGCATTTCCTTACAGTCTGGTTGTGGAAAAAAGACTGGGAGTTCCACTGTTTGATTTAGGTGGAATGGTGATATCACTTTTGGTAAGAATTTGGTATTTGTTCGGAGAACCACTTTATGTTTATGTATTTATATAAAGGGTTCTTGTATAGTAAATGCTTGTATTTCACTTACTCTTCTAAGAGATGTTATAGCTATCAGGAAGGCTACTTTCCAAGTTAAGTATTGCATTTCACAAGAGTGCATGGGTTCAAATGGTGGTCCCATGAGCCGTGTTAACACAATATTGAGGTGGGAGAGGGGTAAAAGCGTAAGCAAATATCCCTGACCAACTCATCCATAACGCATTGCCCTTGGACAGAGGGTGTGGATACCTGGACGCGAAGTCTTGGCATTTTGAATTTTCTTTTGTTGCAAATAGGTCTATTTCTGGTGTTCCCCAGCGTAGAAAGTAAGTTTGTAGGATCTGGGGATGAATTTCCCATTCGTGTGTTTGTTGGTGAGCTCGACTGAGATTGTCGGCTAACTGGTTTTGAATACCTGGGATGTATTGTGCTATTAGGCAAATGTGAATGTGAATTGCCCAATGCCAATTTTTTTGTGCTAAGAGATACAGTTGTGAAGAGTGTGTCCCTCCCTGTTTGTTGGGGTAATACATTGTCGTCATGTTGTCTGTTTTGACAAGAATGTGTTTGTGGGCTATCAGGGGTTGAAATGCTTTCAATGCTAGAAACACTGCCAACAGTTCTAAGTGATTTATGTGCAGTTGTTTTTGTTGAATGTTCCATTGTCCCTGTATACTGTGCTGGTTGAGGTGTGCTCCCCACCCTATCAGGAAGCACCAGTCGTGTTCGGAGGCACTGGGTCTTGGAATGGCCGCCCTTGGTTTAAATGTATAGGGTTCCACCATTGAAGCGAGAGGTGTGTTTTGCGGTCTATCAACACTAGATCTTGGAGTTGACCCTGTGCTTGTGTCCATTGTGTTGCTAGGCATTGTGAGTAAGGGCCGCATGTGTAGTCTTGCGTTTGGGACAATGGCTATGCATGAAGACATCATGCCTAGAAGTTTCATCACAAACCTCACTTGATAGTGTTGATTTGGCTGTACATTTAGTATTGTATTGCGGAACGCTTGTACCCTTTGTGGACTTGGAGTGGCAATCGCCTTTTGTGTATTGAGTGTTGCTCCCAAGTATTGTTGTATTTGGGATGGTTGTAGATGTGATTTTTGGTAATTTATAGAGAACCCTAGTTTGTGTAGAGTTTCTATCCCGTATTGAGTGTTGTTTTGACATGTTGTGTGCTCTTGGGGGCACATCTGATGGCAATTGTAGGAATTCTATGCAATAACCATGTTGGATAATGGCTAGGACCCATGCGTCCGTAGTTATGTTTTCCCAGTTGTGGTAGTATGTGGTAAGTCTCCCCCCCCACTGGTGTTGAGTGGTGGGGGTTTGTGACATTGAAGTCACTGTTTGGTTTGAGGGGTTTTTGGGCTCTGGAATTTCCCCCTTGCCTTTGAGAATTGTCCACCCCTGTATGTTCCTCGAAAACCTCCTCTTTGGTACTGGCCCTGATATGTGGGTCTGACTTGTGAGGTGGAAGGCTCTGTGGTTTGGGAACGACCCCCCCCCCTCTAAATTGCGGCTTCTCAAAGTGCCTCTGTTCTGTGGGGAGTAGAGCGCACCCATGGCTTTCGCTGTGTCCGTGTCCTTTTTTTAGCTTTTCGATTGCCGTATCCACCTCCGGCCCAAACAATTGTTCTTGGCTGAACGGCATATTTAGCACAGCCTGCAGGATTTCTGGTTTAAAACCTGAGCTCCGTAACCATGCATGCCTACGAATGGTTACCGCAGTGTTCACTGTCGTGCTGCTGTGTCTGCAGAGTCCATCGCAGGCCTTATTTGGTTGTTTGAAATTGTTTGTCCTTCCTCAGCAACCCGTTGGGCATGTTTTTGGTGTTCCTTGGGCAAGTGCTGAATTATATGTTGCATCTCGTCCCAGTGTGCCCTGTCGTAGCGAGCCAGTAGAGCCTGAGAATTGGCAATCCGCCATTGATTGGCTGCCTGTGCTGTCACCTGTTTGCCTGCTGCATCGAATTTCCTTGTCGGGCGGTGGTGCGTCTCCTGACTATTGGGAGTTTGCCCTCTTTCTGGCTGCTCCCACGACCACCGAATCTGGTGTTAGTTGCTGTGTTGGGGGAGGTTTATATTTCTTCTCCACCCTAGGCGTGATGCTCTGCCTTTCACTGGGTCCTGGAACACTTGTTTGGCGTGTTTTAGCACGCCTGGGAGCATTTGCAAACAGTGGTAAGAGCTGTGAGTGGTTGCCAGGGTGTTAAATAAGAAGTCTTCTACTATGGGCTCCACATGCATTGCTACATTATGGAAAGTAGCTGCCCTTGATACCACCTGTATATATGCAGTACTGTCCTCTGGTAGTGACGGCCTTGCTGGGTAGCAATCAAGACTATTGTCTGAGACCGGTGTATCATATAAGTCCCATGCATCCAGGTCGTCTTGTGTCATCCCTGTGTGTATTGGCGACTGCATTGGGGGTGTTGCTACCGGGGACAGGTGTGGCGAATGCAATGGTGAAGGCTGTGGCGAAACCCTTGGTGGTGTCTCGTCTCTTGCCACCTTTGCCTTTGGCTGCATTTCCGACTCCTGGAATGCTAGCTTTCGTTTCATTCTTATTGGAGGAAGAGTTTGAATTTTCCCCATGTCTTTCTGTATGTGCAGCCTCCTTTAAGTGTAGTCTGGCTCTCCCATGCCTAGTTCCTGCTCAAATCTGTGCCCTTCCATTTGGCTGGAATGGCCGTGCTCTTCTGTATAGGAGCCTGCTTTCGGCTCCAAGGCTGCATGTTTCAACACCAAAGGTTTCGGTACGCTCTTTTTGGGCTCCGAGGAAACCTTTTTTTATTTTGGGGGTGTCGAACTCTCGGTGCTGAGATGGTTCGGAGACGGTATCTCGACCGGAGTCGGATGTCTTTGGCTGCTGGGAGGCCTTTTTCGGTGCCGATGTTTGGTCACTGTGTTTTCAGGTTAAGCCATGGCCTGTTGGCGGTGGCATCCCCTTGGCCTTTATACTCTACTCTTCGAGTGAGTCTTGGCCGGGGCTGATTTACTCACAGTTTGTTGCTGTGCCTTTGGCTGCTCACTTTCTGAGTCGTCCGAGTCTGAATCTTGAATGGAGAATCTCTCTCCTCTTCGTCGATCTGTTCGGCCGGTGTCGACGCCATCTGGAGTCTTCTGGCTCGTCGATTGCGTAGGGACTTCTTGGATCGAAAAGCCCTACAGGCCTCGCAAGTATCCTCCATGTGTTCCGGTGATAGACACTGATTACAGGCCAAGTGCTGGTCTGTATAAGGATACTTTGCGTGGCAATTCGGGCAGAAGCGGAAGGGGGTCCGGTCCATGAGGTTCGACGATGGACGCGGTCGGGCCGAACAGGCCCCGCTAAAGAGAGGAAGCCCCGAAGGGCCGCCGGAGCGCTTTCTCTCGGTATCGATGAACTAACACTAGACCGGTGCCAAGCGCAAACAATACCATCAAATTTTCCGATAAACAGCTAACTTTCCCGATTCCAAATACGGAGCGAAGAGGAACACGTCCGAACCCGATGGCGGAAAGAAAACAATCTAAGATGGAGTCGACGCCCATGCGCAATGGAGCCAAAAGGGAGGAGTCCCTCGGTCTTGTGACGCGAAAAGACTTCTTCGAAGAAAAACAACTTGTAACACTCAGAGCCCAACACTAGACGGCAGGATAATGCACAGCATGTGTATCTGCAGCTACACATGCCATAGAATATATATATATATATATATATATATATATATATATATATATATGGAAAATGTCACTTACCCAGTGTACATCTGTTCGTGGCATTAGTCGCTGCAGATTCACATGCTGTGCACATCCCGCCATCTGGTGTTGGGCTCGGAGTGTTACAAGTTGTTTTTCTTCGAAGAAGTCTTTTCGAGTCACGAGACCGAGGGACTCCTCCCATTTCGACTCCATTGCGCATGGGCGTCGACTCCATCTTAGATTGTTTTCCCCGCAGAGGGTGAGGTAGGAGTTGTGTATGCTAGTAATAGTGCCCATGCAATGGAGTGAATACGTATGTACATAATGAAGTTTAAAGTAATATATTTACAAATTTACAAATGTTCAAGATCAACTTCTAAACGGCTACAGGCTCCCGGGGAGGCGGGTGGGCGCATGTGAATCTGCAGCGACTAATGCCACGAACAGATGTACACTGGGTAAGTGACATTTTCCGTTCGATGGCATGTGTAGCTGCAGATACACATGCTGTGCATAGACTAGTAAGCAGTTATCTCCCCAAAAGCGGTGGTTCAGCCTGTAGGAGTTGAAGTTGTTTGAAATAATGTTCGTAGTACAGCTTGACCTACTGTGGCCTGTTGTGCAGTTAACACATCTACACAGTAGTGTTTGGT
Source organism: Pleurodeles waltl (assembly GCF_031143425.1). Taxonomy (NCBI): domain Eukaryota; kingdom Metazoa; phylum Chordata; class Amphibia; order Caudata; family Salamandridae; genus Pleurodeles; species Pleurodeles waltl. The sequence goes on along the minus strand of NC_090437.1, from coordinate 337,515,316 downwards.
AAATGTATGAGGCGTAGACCATGTTTGCTGCCTTACATATTTCGTTCATTGGAATATTTCCTAGAAAGTCCATGGTAGCACCTTTCTTTCTGGTTGAGTGTGCCTTTGGTGTAATAGGCAGCTCTCTCTTTGCTTTAAGATACCAGGTTTGAATACACTTAACTATCCATCTAGCAATGCCTTGTTTAGAAATTGGATTCCCTGTATGAGGTTTTTGGAATGCAATAAATAGTTGTTTTGTTTTTCGAATTAGTTTTGTTCTGTAAATGTAGTACATTAGCGCTCTTTTGAGGTCTAATGTATGCAGTGCTCTTTCAGCTACAGAATCTGGCTGTGGGAAGAACACTGGTAATTCTACCGTTTGATTCAAGTGGAACGGTGAGATCACTTTTGGTAAAAATTTTGGATTTGTCCGTAGAACTACTTTATGCCTGTGTATTTGAATAAATGGTTCTTGTATGGTAAATGCTTGAATTTCACTCACTCTTCTTAGAGATGTGATGGCAATCAAAAATGCAACTTTCCACGTTAAGTATTGCATTTCACAAGAGTGCATGGGCTCCAAAGGTGGACCCATGAGTCGTGTTAAGACAATGTTGAGGTTCCATGAAGGAACTGGTGGTGTTCTTGGTGGTATAATTCTCTTTAGGCCTTCCATAAATGCTTTTCTGACTGGTATCCTAAATAATGAAGTTGAGTGCGGAATTTGCAGGTAAGCTGAAATTGCGGTAAGATGTATCTTTATTGAAGAGAAAGCTAGCTTTGACTTCTGCAATTGTAGTAAGTATCCTACTATATCTTTGGCAGATGCGTGTAAGGGTTGAATTTGATTATTATGGCAGTAATAAACAAATCTTTTCCACTTATTTGCATAGCAGTGTCTAGTGGTAGGTTTCCTAGCTTGTCTTATGACCTCCATACATTCTTGTGTGAGGTCTAAGTGTCCGAATTCTAGGATTTCAGGAGCCAAATTGCTAGATTCAGCGATGCTGGATTTGGATGTCTGATCTGTTGTTTGTGTTGTGTTAACAGATCTGGTCTGTTTGGTAGTTTGACATGAGGTACTACTGACAGGTCTAGTAGTGTCGTATACCAAGGTTGTCTTGCCCATGTCGGTGCTATTAGTATGAGTTTGAGTTTGTTTTGACTCAATTTGTTTACTAGATATGGAAGGAGTGGGAGAGGGGGAAAAGCGTAAGCAAATATCCCTGACCAGCTCATCCATAACGCATTGCCCTGAGACTGATCTTGTGGGTACCTGGATGCGAAGTTTTGGCATTTTGAGTTTTCCTTTGTTGCAAATAGATCTATTTGTGGTGTTCCCCAAATTTGGAAGTAATTGTTTAGTATTTGGGGGTGAATCTCCCATTCGTGGATCTGTTGGTGATCCCGAGAGAGATTGTCTGCTAACTGGTTCTGAATTCCTGGAATAAATTGTGCTATTAGGCGAATGTGGTTGTGAATCGCCCAATGCCATATTTTCTGTGTTAGGAGACACAACTGTGTCGAGTGTGTCCCTCCCTGTTTGTTTAGGTAATACATTGTTGTCATGTTGTCTGTTTTGACAAGAATGTGTTTGTGGCTTATTATGGGTTGAAATGCTTTGAGCGCTAGAAATACCGCTAACAGTTCCAAGTGATTTATGTGAAACTGTCTTTGCTGTATGTCCCATTGTCCTTGGATGCTGTGTTGATTGAGGTGTGCTCCCCACCCTATCATGGAAGCATCTGTTGTTATTACGTATTGTGGAACTGGGTCTTGGAAAGGCCGCCCTTGGTTTAAATTTATACTGTTCCACCATTGAAGCGAGATGTATGTTTGGCGGTCTATCAACACCAGATCTAGAAGCTGACCCTGTGCTTGTGACCATTGTGATGCTAGGCACTGTTGTAAGGGCCGCATGTGCAACCTTGCGTTTGGGACAATGGCTATGCATGAAGACATCATGCCTAGTAGTTTCATCACTAGTTTGACTTGTATCTTTTGTTTTGGACACATGGTCTGTATCACATTGTGAAATGTGTGAATTCTTTGTGGACTTGGAGTGGCAATCCCATTTGCTGTGTTGATTGTCGCTCCTAAGTATTGCTGTGTTTGACACGGCAGAAGGTGTGACTTTGTGTAGTTGATTGAGAAACCTAGTTTGTGGAGGATTTGTATGACAGATCTTGTGTGTTGTGAACACCGTCTTAGCGTGTTGGTTTTGATTAACCAATCGTCTAGGTACGGGAACACATGTATTTGCTGCCTTCTTATATGTGCAGCTACTACTGCCAGGCATTTTGTAAAAACTCTTGGTGCAGTTGTTATTCCGAATGGCAACACTTTGAATTGGTAATGTATCCCTTGGAATACAAACCTTAGGTACTTTCTGTGTGAAGGATGTATTGGTATATGGAAATATGCATCCTTTAGGTCTAGTGTTGTCATGTAGTCTTGTTGTTTGAGCAGTGGGATTACGTCTTGTAATGTAACCATTTGAAAGTGATCTGATTTGATGTAGGTATTTAATGTTCTGCGATCTAGTATAGGTCTCAGAGTCTTGTCTTTTTTGGGTATGAGAAAGTACAGGTAGTAAACTCCTGTGTGTTGTTTTGGTACTAATTCTATTGCTTCTTTCTGTAGCAATGCCTGAACTTCTAGTCCTAGAAGATCTATATGTTGTTTTGACATATTGTGTGTTTTCAGTGGGACGTTTGGAGGGAATTTGAGAAATTCTATGCAATAAGCATGCTGGATAATTGCTAAGACCCAAGTGTCTGTTGTTATTTCCTCCCAATGTTTGTAAAAATTGGTTAGTCTCCCCCCCACAGGTGTTGTGTTGGGGATTTGTGACCTTGAAGTCACTGCTTGTTTGG